>NC_072785.1:10454403-10752644 GCF_022539595.1 Amphiprion ocellaris
TGAGCAGTCACGGCGCTCACTTACCTTCTGACATTTGCCTTTGGCCATTTGGGGGAAGAGGTCAGCGGTGCTTCGCTGCTTTCACGTCAGCTGGGAGTGTGGGGTGATTTCACCTCCGCGCTTGTGTCACTAAATCCTGCTCGGAGCCGCTCACCTGTGAACACCAGCCCTTAATCAGCGGCAGCTCAAAGGTGACCCAGCCGCCGAGACCCCCACGGCCCGATGTCATAACACACCTTCATTCTCGCTCTTTCCACGGCCCCTGAGAAGTGTTCACCGGTGCAGACACGCGCCACAGCCATTGATCAAACCTCAGCTTTCACTTAATGCTTGGATTTGTCACCGGAACATTCTTCGACGCAGCTGCCTCGCATTTCTTCGGACACTCGGGTTCACGCCATGCTGGTCCTGTAATCCCCCTAACCCAGCACCGGGACCTAAAAGTCTGTAAGTGGTGTGAGGGGTTAAGGGAGGGAGAAAGGACAAGGGGAAGAAAAAGTTTGAGGATGGATTGGACAAACTATTTTAATCCCTGTAATGGAATTGGCATGTAAACTCATGAACCTAGAAGTAAACAGAAAGAAAATGGAGAGGGATGGATGTTGAATTGGTCTGAGCTGTGTTGAAACTCGCTTCTTTCCCCCCCTTTAATAGAACAAAGATAGGTCTTTTCCAGCTCATCTCCTTCAACAGACATCCCTGCTTAGATAAACACTATGAGCTTCCTTTTTAGAAAGAATGTTAAGGATGAAAGTTACAGATTCTTCAGGTTTTGTCACTAAAAGTACAAAAATTACCCCATTGCAGAGAAATGAGTTTGCATTAGGGCTTAAAAGCAGCTGTTATCTCATATAACACTCTCACTGGAGAAGATCATCAGACCCATTATAAAGAGAGATCATCAGTGACACTCCAGCGTATGAGATTGAGCCTCGAATGATGTGGAGCTGTGAGTGACAGGACTTTAATGTCTGTCCATCTCCTGCCATCGCTGGTGCAAACCTGCCCCCTGCCAGATGTTATCAAAGGGAGCTGGTCAAGTGAGCTGCGGCGAGGGCCTTTTTAAGCCTTTTCCTTCCCTCTGTCAGGGTGCAGGGAGACACACTTGGGCTTCAACACTGTCCAGACGCTGCTTGAGTGGAGCAACGCCTGATGCTGGGAGTCTGGGGGGGATACACCGGGGAAACTTTCTCAATGGATTAAAAAGCTTTTTTATCACCATTTGGATTGGCACTTGAAGATACTCCTTTAATCTGAGAAGGAGGGGGGGGGGGTTGACTTTGCCCACACCACCGTCCCTAAGAGGCCGAGCTAAGAGGTAGCCAAATAAATTCTCCCAGCGGTGGTGGATGCTTTGCGATAGAGAACCTCACAAGTGTTGTGTTGTGGAGAGAAAAATAGATTAGACATGAATAGATGGAAATTGACCAGAATAGAACATAATTAAATATCATGCAACAAAGTAGACTGATACAGTGATGTGAGAGATCCTGTGACCTGAGCTTCAAAGTGAATATCTAGCATTCTCTTTGGACAAGACTGTGTAGCAGTCTCAAAATGAAGTCATGAAGTTATTGTGCAAAGCTGCTATTTGGCCAGAAGCTAAATAGCATATTTCACTGTATCAAACCAGAATAAAAGAAGGGTAGATGCTTTCCGAAATGTAGCAAATTCGAGTTTCAGCCAGTCTTATGGTACCTTAATGGATTGTGATTCATAGCAAAAAAATAGGTCAAAATTATTGATACACATCATGCTACAAATCACCTCTTTCATTCTATCAGTGTCTGGTCAGTCTGACCTCACAAATCATAAATGGACCACAGACCAGCCACAGCTGTCCCAACAAACCACTACGAAGTGAGACATCAACACGAAACCTTACAGACAGGAAGTGCAGTCAAAGCCTCTGCCCTCATTTCCAGACTTACCACTCCATTATATTGTATTTTCACTGCATCTCAATCGCTCCCAAAGTGGTCTAAGCCATCAAGAAGCATTTAAACAACTGTCAACTGTCTTCTCGAACCCTGACATTTAATACAGCATGTAAATCACTCCGGGGACCTGTTATTCTTTCAAGAATGTAATTACATACTTTCAAATAAAACTTGAAAGGGCCCAACAAGTTTTAAAATGCAGTGTGTGTTCCCAAGACAGCAGGAAGGAATTCCAAGCAGTTGGAATATGCTAACATCGCTGTGTGGGCGAACCATGGGCAAGAAGAGAAGAGAGTGTTGCAAAGGAAGAAGAAAAAGACAAAACACTTGACACACATTAAATCAATGGCAACAAAATGCTGAATTCACTAAATTCAGTTTTGCGTATTTTTGCCATTGTAGACATCAAATTACCCTTTGCTAAGTGCCATCTTACTGATTTTCTGTTATTACAGCATTGTGCTCTCTCAGAGCAGTTTATGGTGATGATAGAGGTAAATTTATTACCTAAGATTCTTTGTCTTTTTTGAGGTCCTCAGTTTCAAACAGGGGAAGAGAAAACACAGCACAACACATAACCTGCAAGCTCACAAAGTCATGTAATTTAATTATTTTTTTAATGATATACTCCTTTGCCCTGGATGTAATGCTCAGCTACTGTAGGCTACTGGTGTAAGCTAGCCTTTTAGAAATATTCATTATTGCAGCTTATTTTTGAGCAAATTAGCACACTATCTTAGACTTTTCTGGTGTTAGAAAACAGAAGTAAACAGGAGACACCAGCCTCTAAGTCTTTGCCAAGTATTACTATTACTTCATCCAGCTCCATTCAGCCTCAAATTATGCCTCATTTTAAGCCTTGATACAATTTAAATAGATTAATTGTATGACAATTCACCCCCTGTACAGTTGATGTAAATGGGTAAATTAACTCAAAAGACCTAAATATTTTTTCCAAGGTGTAAACTGGTTTATTTCTGCTGTAAAGTTGAGCATTTTAACATGGGGGTCTATAGGGATTGACTCACAGTTGGGGCCAGACTCAAGTGGACACTTGAGGAACTGCAGTTAATGGTATTTGCATGCTGGATTCATATTTCAGGCCTATAGGTTGCCACTTGATTCTAAATCATGTAGAAACAACAGAAAAATTCATTCATAAGTATAACTTTCTCGCATAATTCCCCTTTTTGAATCCTTTTTAAAGAGAAAAAGATTTGAACCTTCATTTGGGTTCGTGTCAAATGAACTGGAGGAAAGACATGTTGCGGTTATCATATTTTCCCTGTTTACATGATTTTTATCAAAGTTGACCACTATGTTCTTATTTCCAGCTAATGCCATGGTTGGAAAAAAAACACAGCATGATTATTAGTACATATTTTACAGGCCAAAGTGTTGAGTGGACTACTGGTCAGCTGCCATGGCCCTGCTTCGTACGTAATACTGAGCAGTCAGCATATTGACTGATTATGTGCTCGACTGATACATCAAAACACTAATAAAATCAACACGGATGGATTTATGAGGAGCAACTGGTCTGTTTATCAAACTTGGGGTCTGCAGCGTGAAGTGAATTTGTTTGTAATGTCAACACTGAACAACAGCTGGATGCAGAACAGAGGGCAGACATTTGTCACAGGAAACATGCTTGTGATTGACTTCGGGGTGTCTGTATTCATGTCTGTCACTTCACGTAACATGTGGCACTAATTCCGAATCAGTACAGCTACATTGTGTCGTATTCAAAGACAATCACTGCTTATTTGTTGTGGTGTAAACACACCTCATCAATTTTACAAAACCGCGGCCTGGTAAAATGTGTGTGCATAAGATATTTTTCTTACGTGAGGGCAGAAAAAAATCACCAGAGTTGCTTCTTTTCGGATTTAAAAAATGTCTAATAAATGCACTTTGACAGCAAAAAACTGAATTGTACGGCTGCCAGAAATGACAAGTTTCCGTTCAGCGATACGGTTTATTCGCCGGCTTAATCCAGTCTGAGTAAAGCTCCTGTTTGTGAGAATGTAAAGCTGTTCTAAGCGAGGCTCAGTATCCAGTGACTCACTCCTGACGTAATATTTCATGGTGCAGTCGGATGTTACTCTCAGGGGTGTCTGGCCTGCTGCTTGGGATTTGGCATGGAGCAGTAGGTGGTCAGGCGATTAGGTCACCGTGCTGCTCACAGATCCAGGAATGCTGTAACCCAGGTTTTGGGATCTTGCTGCGCTCCTGATCTCCCTGTGGGAACCGGTATGCTGCAGGCTTGTGCCACTTATGTTTGAGCCGAGTAGCCTCCAGGTTCCACCCAGCACCACAGAACCAAACAAGGAGGGAATTTAACACATTTTAAAAAAGAGAGAACCTCTCAACTTTGCTTTGGGGGCAGCGGCGTGTAATTGCTTTTGCTGGAATGGCTGACGTTTTAGGAGTGGTCAGAATATCTTGGCAAAGCCGGTAGCAACAAAAACTCTCATGCTTGGAAGTATGAGCCTGTTGTGGTTGTTTTGGGAGGAAATTCTACAAATATGAACCATGATGTGACATATGCGCACTCAAACAACATGTGTGAGTATAAAACCTTTCAGAAAGACGTGGGAATGGTTGTAAACGCGTGCTATTACAAAAGACATGCTACTAGATATGGAGTTTTAGGGATAAAAGGTATATGAGGAGAACTCCTGAGGAATTCTCTTTTGTAGGATATCCTATGATCTTTTTCTGGATGGCTGACTGAAAACTTAATTTCTAGCTGGGCCTGTAATTGTAGGTCATTTTGCTCTATGAGTGCAATTGAAGATTTGATAAACAAGATCCTCTGGCAGTGCAGTGTTTACTTTCAGGGCCTTGATTTGAGAGCTGAAGTTCAGGGGTGGGATACAGTTTACCCCACATCCACTCACACAAGCACAACCTACTGCACAGCATGTGCACTAAGACTAAGGTCATCCTGTCAAATGATAACGCTGGTGTTAAATTCTATATTTGTCGCCTCAACAAATCCGATGAAAACATCAAAACCAGCAAACTGTTATCTCGTCTCTCGCTACTTCCAAACTTCCCTGGCCTGCTGTGGCTCTAAAGCACATTTGTTTCTACTTTAAAGAGCCTTAAAAGCACCTAAAAGACAAATATATATGTAATTTCTTTAAAAAGGTAAACAATTCTGCAGATCAGCTGGACACTGTAGGTTTTAGTAACCAAACACGAGTAAACAGAACATTTGCAGGTGACTATTTTCAGCTCTCAGATTTGTTGCACTTCTGAGTATTTATGGCAGCAGGACGACTGACTCATAATAAACTAACTGTGCCCGTGTTCATAGTACAGAATTAACATTTCACCAAGTACAACAGTGTGGCTTTCTGATGTGGTTTAAGCTGTTATTTTTGGACTTTTCACAGGATTCCTAGACAAAAAAAGTGCACAATCATATTCTTTAATTTCTTTAATACCAGTGATATGCCCAATTATCCTCCAGGTTTAAATTAACGGCCTACACTCTTGGCGGGTGAATGCCTAATCAGATGGTTACGAGGCCGGATCTAACCCAAGTAGCTGACTGCTGGGAAGCTCTTAAAAGCATGCTTAGTCATATTACTTGTTCCACGTCAAATCAAACCTCTCGGTGAAAGCGTGCTCCGGAGATGAGGGCCTGTAATTCCAGCAAAATGGAAGACAGGAGGGAGTTTGGCTGTTCGGTAAAAGATGCTCCGATCTCTGCAAACAAACATAGCTGGAAGGAAAAAAAATAAAGCTACGGAGGGGAGGAAAAAGCAGTCAGATTTATCCGCTGCAGTTTCAGAGACACGGTAATGGATCCAGTTAACTGAAGCCACATTTTTATCCTCGCTGTGCTTCGACCGCTGGTCCCCGAGGCCGGGTTGACATGACACAAATTTTCCGCTGACGATAAAACAAATAAATAAATAAACAGAGGTTTATTTGGTGATTTTAAAAGGAGTCAGGAGCATTAAGTGCTTTTTAAAATTTTAGTTAGTTTAGGGCATACTTGAGAGCTGCAGATGGAGATCCAACACACACATACAGACATAAGGAAAGATACTAGAGACACTCCAAGGGCCTGCTGGGTAAAAGCACCAAGTGATTCTTCTGTTTTTTCAAGGTTTTCTTTCTACAACAGAAAAGTAAAAATTCATGCAAACGAATTTAGAATGATTGCGTGTTTATGGGCACATTAATATCCCTTTATCATCCAGGAAATACAAATATGCCACTTCTCCACTGGTGCATGCAAACATTGTATTCCTTTCACAATAATAAGCTCATGTCCAAGTCACGGAGCAAAAGCTTCCTGGAAAAAACGTTACATAAAAATACCACAGTTGTAGAGATATTAGCCAGGATAATGATGCATGTGCCCGATTTCTTCCATTTCTTGTTGCCTTTAGTGGTTTGGCTCACTTTAAACTGTATCTGAGGGTTCATTTGGAATGTTTTGTTTATTTATATGTGTGGGTATCCGGGGGCAGGATAAAGAAGATATCTATAAACATATTATCCAAAATTTGATCTTAAACAGAGGACAACTAAAAATCAACAAGCAGTGCATGAGAGTGAAACTCCACTTCACCTCCCTCCATCCTCTTTGTTCCTGCAACCAACACCTTCCAGCCCGAGCTGCTTTCTCTCCACCGGAGCCAGAGGTGTAGAAAAAAAAAAAAAAAAAGGAAGTCTGATTCCTGCTGTGGGAGCCTGCTGGTCACCATGGCAACTACTCAAACACGGCAGTGGTCGGTGTTGGGTTAACTGCCAAATTTGTTGCGTTACTCCTTGGGTTTCCTCTCCAGGAGTCTGGATCGCAGCAGGGGAGAGCAGGTGAGAACACACAGGAGAAGGAGAGGGAAAAAAATGAGGAAATGGGGAAAGAGGGCAACACTTCTCAGAGGTCGCTGTAATGCAACTTGGGTAAAATCCCAACACGATCCTCTCACATTTCCAGCTTCCTCATTCCATCGCTGAAGTAGTAGTTAACTGTCAAAAATGAACACTTTTAAACCATTTTAGCAGTTTTTTTAAACATTTACTGTTAGCTCATACATTTCCCCTGTTTTGTCAAATTCCAGATAACCATTAAAATCACACAAAAAATAAGGATTTACATGTTAACTTTAAAACAAACAACTGTATATAATGTCCACATCAAAAATCTGTGCTTTTGTAAATTGTGTTTTGTTCTCTTACATTTGACAATAAAATGACACAGCTTTTTTATTTTATTTAAATCAGCAAAAGTATGATTATTTTACAGATATTAGTTGGTAATTGAAAGAAATAAAAGTGTATGTATAGTAATCATTCTTGAGCTAATATACTACAGATTCAAGAGTTTTTATTTGTTAAATGCTCACACATTATGTGCAGTGAAATCCAAAATGTTTAGATTTTCCCTTGTTTGTTAGATTACAGAAAATACCTAGTAAAATCGAAGAAAAAAGTATTGAGTGTTCAAAAACAGGCCAAAACTGTGCAAAAATTCATATTTTTTTTTTACAAATATATGTTGTTTTACACAGTTTTACTGCATTTTAATCAGCTAAAAGACAATTATTTTACGGATATTTGTTGCTATTTTCACACTTTATACAGTGTTTGAATGTTACAACATTCCATAGCTTTTAACATTTCTGACACCCTCGCTGCCAGATTCTCACCATTGTTGTTTTTGTAGTGCAGTTAATGGTGAAGGAGAGTAAATTCAGACACATTTATATACTCTAATTCATATTTAATCATGCTTTGTTTCATGGCAAGAAGATTAAGGGACTGGATTAGATTATAGCTCATTTTCTGACCCTTATCCTTGACAGAGCTAAAAAAAAAAGTGTTTTATTCCAAACTTTCAGTCACCACAAGGCTTTAGAGGTACCTAGAGTATGTGAGCTTTTCTTGTAGTTGCATTCAGCTAGAGGCCTTCACACCTGGAGGGTTTGTGTACGCATCGTCCACAGAGCAAGCAGTTTGAGCCATGTTCGAAGGCTCTCCAACAGCGGTCACGAAAGCAAATTTGTCACTTTTTCTCAGCACGGATTAACTTCTCCTCCACTGTGTAATCAGTATTACATACTCTTGGCTGAACCGCTCTCGGATTTAGCTCATCCACCTTTGTGTCATTTCGGCGTGATACCAAATTAGCAAACATGCTTGAATGAAGGCTCCTCAGGAGGGGTTGTTGACAAAAGGACAACAAACATTTACAGAAGCCGCTGCACCCTCCTTGGCAAGACGCAGAGGAGATGACATCAGAGGAAAACACAGTAATTCACTGTTTACGTGGTTTATTTTGGGGCTTGATTATGTGTAACTCTGCAATGTTTTAGAGGCTTTAAGAACACGTTTACCCAATCGGGGGCCTCAGCCGGTCTTATTATTGCCCGCATCTGGTGAAAACCAAATAATGGCGGGTGGTCACCTTTCATCATGGAATGATGGGAATGGGTTCTGTAAGGTGAAACCGAACAACACAGGAATGGCTGTGACATCACTGCTTTTAGATTTGTTTTCTGTCCACTCGCTAGCGGTGACAGGAACCATCTGGGCCGAGTAGCAGTGTGAGTGTGTGTGTGTGTATTTGTACTTGTAGCACAGTGTGTGTGTGTGGCTGGCTGATTTTTTTGGGGTTCTCCGTGGCTTTTTAAACCACTTTTAACTTGCAGATTTGCCGGCTTGTGAGGAATGTCAGCGTTTCTGGGTGAACGTCGAGTTCACCCCGAGCGACGATTCCACCTTAAAACACTCTTCCGCTCTCATCCGCTGAGCCGATGCTATTTGTGCAACCCTGCCTACATTAAATACACACATGACTGCACACACACAACCACAGAGACGCGCGCGCGCACACACACACACACACACACACACAGAGCTACCCACTACCGCCACCCTGCCCACACTCTATTTCAGTCTGGACTTTACCGTTCCAGAGACCACAGGCCCCGCCACATAGAGAGGACTGTGTTGGGCTCTCTAACCCTTAGCCAGACCAGGGCAGCAGCTAAAGGGTGGGGGGGTGGTCCGGCGGTGACGGGAAGGTGGGGTGAAGGTGGTGTCGGTGGTGGTGGTGTAGTGCTATCTCGCAGCTGTTTTGCTACGGACGGCAAGGTCTCTCAGCATAAATTTCACTGATATCACCTCCATCAGAGGGCCATAAAGCTGATTTATTATAAATACGGCTCTCATGTGTTTACTGCGCGCATTCTTGAGCCTGCAACATCTTTCAAAGTGAGCACTTGCAGGTGCTCTGGCTCAGTCTCCATGGGGTAGACTGGAGGAAATCAAGGGGGGGGAAAGACGAGGAAAAAAACCAACAACTCAGGAGACGCAGCATGAGAGAGAGGGGAGGGGGGATGGGTAGGGAGGAAGAGGGAGAGAGGGATGAAGCTGGTGAAGTACGAGAACGTGGCAGCAGTTTTAGTAGTGATTTAACAGCGACTGAGGCGATAAGGATAATGTGCGAAAGTATTGAGTTACTTTCCGTCACCTCGCTTTAAGCTCCCAGAGAATAAATCTGCAAGTGAGATTAGAGCTAATCGACCTGTGCTGCAGACCATGCATTCCTCCGGTTGACAAAGAGCTTTGGCAGATTATGGTACATAGTGTATGCCACAGAAGTCTGCTGTATTTGTCATTACAGATGAATGAGAATTATGCCCTTTCTGAATTTCAGCTCCGATCTGGTTTGCTGCAACTTGGGTCATTTGGACAAACAGTCTCATCTTAGGGTCCACTTGTTCTGAAGTTTCTGGCAGCATCACACAGCTGGGGTTTTTTCAGGTGCTGTGGAAATGTAGATACATGCTCTGTTCGAAGGATGTAGCAAGCCATTGCATATTATGATGCCGAAAAAAGGTCATTTTCGACTCTACAAGTTCATTTCCGAGGCCTGTGAGTGCAGCAACATCATTGTGTTGGATCTGAACAACCTGCAGTTTAATCAAACATGTTTTTAAAAGTAAACAAAGACAAAACTGCAAATTGTCTGCTATATAAATCTTTTGCAGTTCCAAGAGTGTTGCAGTTTTTATCATTAAGTTCACCGTTAAATGAAGGATTTTAATGGGAATTTCAATAACCTGCCTCATCATGTTGACTATTTACAACTATTTATGCCTTTTGGACTAAGATGTGCTGCCATGTTTCCAAATTTTTACAACTGCCTTGGTAAATACACAGTATTGTGGTGATCAAGACTATAAAAATAGGAATTAAGTTATAAAAAACAACCATTACCTGCTAATACAATCATTTAAAAGCCTTTAGATCACATACAAACTGCAAACGGAGCTTATTTTATTGTCTTAAGTCTTTAATTTGGCTCTCATAAATATAATAATCCCCAGTGATAATTCCAGTAAATAATAAGAGGTTTCTACACTTTAGTCACAGTTTTTTCTCACAGTCACAGCTTCTATCTTCAGCTATGCATCTCAATTAACTAATTGCTTCTGTTCTCAGTCAAGTGGTCGGATAAAATCTCATCTCTTCACGTTTTGGACACAAATCTGTTATTGTATATCAATGCTGCTGTCAGGGGGCATGGGAAAAACACGGTGATGACACGAACTGGCATTTAATCTTGTTTATGAAATAAAAGACTGCGCTGTAGCGCTGAGAAAATTAGCACTTCTCATCTTACAGCTCCTGTTTGTTTTAAACAATTTAATCCACTCGCATAACAGGGCTTCTCTTCCCTAATCTTGTCACTTTATTGTTTGCAAAGCACTATGACAAAAAAAAAGATAACATCTAAAGGAAACAAAATGGAGTCCAGATGACCGAGAAGGGAGTATACTTCACCACAGATTGGCAGATTTGCTTTCTCTTGATCTCACCTCAGTTTCCGACAGTGACACGGCAGAAAGGGAGGAAGAGAAGAAGGGGAGGTGAGGGAAAGCAGAGGGGGGTGAACATCTTGGCTCTGCTTTTCGAAGCCGTAAGTAGATCAGCAATAATTAAAAAAGAGGACAGAGAGGGAGAGAAGAAATGTGAGTCATTCCAGAAATGCGAGGGAGCTGCTTGCTTTGTGGATACAACAGGAGATTGACCAAACCTAACACCAGGAACTGTGAAACGCGCCACTGCACCGAGGGGCTGCATCACTGTGCCCGCCTGACCTCACGCACATATATTTCCTTTTGTTGAAACATATCTGATGCAAAGATGATGCCAAAAGAGAAAGATTTAGACTTGGGAACGGCTAACGGGCTGAGATTGTGGATCTGCGGTGAAAAAGGGAACAAGTTAAAAAGCGGTGGGAGACTTTTTGGCAGGGAAGATTATGAAGAAATCTTTCACTTTGATGGAAGCCTTTTAGCAAACCTATCAGGGATGAATGTGTTCAGGGTCGAACCAAACCTTCCCTTCTGCTTCATCCCATTTCTTTCTTATTTGTTGAACCCTTCAGAGTAAAAGCAGCCTGGGTAAACAGTCACATTAAGCCTCCATTGTCTCAGAAGCACCTGCTATGCCATGTAGAGTGGTTACAGCTTGGTATTTATTTGCACACATACACACACACAGCATCATGTAAACAAATACCCACAATCGTCCTACCACTAGTCCACAATCTGGCTTGTGTTTGCTTTCCGGCATTTTTTCACAGGGTGGAAATATTTAGCCCTGATGAAACGTGCATTTATCTAGTGTTTTTTTTCCCTCCACAACCACAGCCCCTAAAATCAAATAAACGAGGCAGCTCTATTCTTTCTTTTTTTTCTTTCCTCCATAAAACCCCATCAAGAGGAATGCTGGTAATCCATGTCTACTCCTCCATCGTGCCTTGTTCCTCTCATTACCAGCCATGTTGTTCCTATTACGCCCCAACATCCTCTGCTCTTATCAAGATAAATGCGCTGAGATATCATTTCATGTTCCCCCGTTTTGCTTATTGCCTGCCCCAAACACAGAGCGCAGGTTCACTGCGCTGAACCAATTTACTGCATGGCTGTGGTGTGGCAGATTCTTTTTCTTCCTTTTTTCTCTCTGGAAAAGCATTTCCACTGACTTTCCTGGCTGTGTTTCCTTTTTAAATTTAACATAAGGAGTTGTTTACTCGGCTCTTGTTAAAGGTGGAACACAAGCCTCAGAGACTTGAGTTAGTTAAAGTGATGTCGAGAAAAAAAATTCGGCATAAACATGTACATGACAGATATCCACACAGAGGATTACAACGAGCTTCCACATCAGAGGAAATATCTGGGGCTTTTCAGAAACCATATTTTCAAATTCCTAGTTATTTATAGTTTGTGATCATGTATACTAATGGTGTGTGTACGGGTTTGGACATGTGATTTCTCAGTACCAACACTACCCAAGCAGGAACAGCTCAGTTTCTGCTGTGCCAATTCATCTGCACTATATTAACGGTTAACATGATCCGTCCAAAGACAGCTCTCCTTTTTAAATGATGGAGCATTGTTTGGTTTACACTCAATTTTAGCTGGGATTTTGCAGAATTACAGTATCAACATGCTTGTCTAATGCCATTCAAAAGAAGGACAAGATGGAGGGTCTCCCTCCACATTTCCCTTCACTATACTCTCAAAATCTGTCTGGAAAAAGCCTTTTCTGAGACAATACCAATCAATCAGGCTTCATTTGTATAGCACTTGTCCTAAAAATAGAATGTAACAAACTTTAGTACTAGATCAAAAGTAATAAAAAACAAATGTAGACCGATAAAATTAATTTAAATGTGTAAATAAACACACAAATGAATATAAATGATTAAATCATCATCATCATTGCGGGTTTTTGTTCTAAATTGGGGATAGTTAAGAAGAAGCCTTTATTCATCAGAAGTACATTACAGCATTGGGAAATTTTGTTAGGAATTTGGAGTCAATGCCCCTGGAGCAGACAGGGCTAAGGAGCTTGCTCAGGGGCCCAACAGTAGCAGTTTTAGTGGCACCAGGTCTTGAACCCCCAGCTTTCTGCTTAGTAACACAGAGCCTCAACCACTAGCACACTACTGCCCAGTTAAAAGGCCACTATCAGTAGATGTATGAGTTTATAAAGGTTCATAGGATAAAAGCAAATCATCCATTTTATAGCTTTTCGATAAGTGATCCACATCAGTAAAAGCAGATTAAACCCGATAAAAACAGTGCTAGAGAGTCAAATTAGACTGAAGTCTTTCTAAAATCATCAAATGTTTCATAGTATCAAAAGCTGTAGCACTCAGACAGACAGATTTGTGGAGCTGAGGTAGTTTATAAAAATGATTAGCATTTTTCAGAAACATGATGACAATTCAAAAAAGCCACTGACTAATTAAAAAACTGGCACAAGCAAAAAGTGTATTAAATTGTTTTTTTCTTTAAAAAAAACCCAAAAACTCCTAACCTGAAAACTAAATATTATATACCAAATAACTAAACTGCAAACGAATTTCCCAACATGGCAGATCACTTTCTAACTGTTTCACTCTTATATTTCACTACATTTCTACATTCTGTTCTAATGTAGCTTCTTTAATTTTTTGGCTACAATCTCTGTAGTCCAAAGACTGTGGATAGTAGAAAACCCTGCAAACCCCACATTATGTTAAATAACAGTGTTGTTTGAAATCCAACATGTCATACCAATAATTTTTAATGACTTTTCTCTATTATATGAGCAACTAAATGATCATGACTGTGATTTATAATTAAACAGTAATTGCAGGCCTATCACATGACACACATTTAGACATGCTACACGTCCTCCCACCACACCCAGGCTTTCTGCTCATATACTGCAACCAGGACACCGCTTCCTGCACTGATGCGAATCACAATTTGCAGATTCATCCAATATGAGCATAATTCCCACGGATCCTTGGCGTTGGTGCAGTGACTGGCATCGGACAGCTGTTTCCTCTGTGGGTACATCAGGAGATTGACTAAACCTACTGTGAACACATCTCTGATCTCACTCACAGACAAACATGCCCCAACATTTGTAGTCCGTCTAACCAAATACAAAGATGATGCTGAAAGCGACAGAAAATGAATAGTATAGTGACTGGTGATGTAATGTTTAACCTGTGATAGTCTTGTGCTTGTGGGAAACTGTGTTCCTTAAAGACTGGTATTATACACATAAAAATAAATGACCATATTGTGTCTAGACCGTGATAATGTCTAGACAAATGAAGTGAACCACTTAATATAATGTTAGGCAAGATTATATTGTAGGTGTGTGATTTAAAATTAGGATTTCTTACTCCTGCGACTGAACCTGAAAGTTGACTCCAGTTTCATAATCTTCTCTCGTCTCTACTCTCCAAAATGTGCAGAGAGGAACGACGAGAGACAGATGAAGACTGGGAGTGCTGCAAGAGAGAAAGAAGAAGAGAGAAGGAACGAGGGGACAAGAAGGAGTACAATTAGCCAGTGTGTGAACAAGCTCTTGTTTATTGACTTTCAGGGGGAAACTTTATTAACCTGCCCAGCCTTGAATGGAAGACACCTGCTGTTGGCACTTAGGCTGTCATTACTGCTGTAGAGAGCTGCAGGGAGGGTCCTCGCCATGCCCACTGCTGCCTGCTGTTCCATTGTCCAGCGCCCCATCATCCAGCAATTGAGTGCTACAATTTTTACAATGAGATTGCCCTTTGTTGGGTATCGTCGCTAAGCTGACAGACCTTTTTCCCCTCACTTGTCAGCAATCAAATTATGGTGGACAAACCCACCGACTCCGGTTTTGTTCCTTTTGTCCGTCAGTAAAAATAGACGCGGCCCGTGATTGACTTTTTTGTTGAGGTTGCCGTTGGTGAAGTGGGTGATTGCAAAAGAATTAAATTCACCACAGTGCTAACACAAAACAAGCAGTTTGGATGGATAAAGAGCCCAAAATTAGAGACACTGAGTCATTGTAGGCTATAAGTGAGCCAGTGTGGACACCGTAGATAAGATTGGTCTTTCTGATTTCACACACTTTCCTCGTCAGCAAAGAATTCCACTTTCTGACATTTACAGCTCCTGTTTATTCAAAAGCAGCCATATGGTGCTAATGTATCACAATGTGGGTCTTATTTTTGGAGTTTGGACTATCATTCTTATGGGTCATGATAATATTATATTCGCTGAAGAAAATTACAGGATTTGAAAACATGCCAAGAAAGAAACCTGCAGTTTGAGAATCACATGGGCAGTAAATTAACTAGCTAAGCCAAAATATCTAAATATATGAATCATATTGAGCAAAAATTTGTGCACAATAATCCCTCATTGCATAAGAAAACACAGAACTACAGTACAGTGGGTGTGGAAAGTCAAGTATGAAATTGGTTGGTAAACTGCAGTGGATGTTTAAAATGAAAGGTTTAACTAATAATTTTACAATTTGCTTGTATTTTCTTCTCTAAACAAGTTTGTACACTGTAAAGTCCCTTAATCTTAGCAATTGACTTGACCAACAGTAAGGATGCACGAGTATGAAATAAGATCCAGGTTGTATGAAATCAGAATTTGCCTTTATCATCTGCTACTAGATGACAAGTAACAATTCATTGAGTCCATACTCCAGTAAATACTTTATATTCAACTTAATAGTAATAGATATACATTTCAGATATCTATTGATATCAATTTGTCTTTAATGGTAAATAAATGCAATCCTGATCTCGTCCCAGAAGGAGGAACAAACTGTCACAGAGGAGATGAGAGGATGGATGGATCCTCCTACTGAGTGATACTTCCTCTAAAGTGCATAGTGTCAATGGCTGACTTTCAGCAGAACAGATAAAATCCAGCTACTCTGGCTTTTATCGTCTTTCCTGGGCTCAGGGAGCACTGATACCGCCCATTACAAGGACAGCAGTGAAGGCGAGCCTGGATGCGTGGGCTTCAGTATGTCTGCAGCTAAAAGGAGCATCTGTGTGTGTACTTGTGTGAGTGCCTGACCATGCGTTGATGTGTGTTCACTTAAAAAAAAAAAAAGGTAGGGGAAAGAAAATTATGGCGATAAAAACGGAGTGTACTTAACCATCTAAAGTCTTTTTATATAAGTGTGTATTTATTTATTTGTTCTCATTCAGGAAATTAGGTAACTGGAAACCAAGAGCAGTTTACAACCAAACATCCACAAATATACAAGCTGTGCACATCCAACTTTTAACCTTACTGGGGCCAACATGTACTCTGTAGACCCCTCAGGCAAACATTATGTTGATGATCACAGCTCAACAAAAATAATGTTGCAAAGTCAGCCATTGGCTTGGCCTTCCGTCCTCCCGGTGCCCAGCAACAAACTATTCATTTGTTTATACATTGTTGGAAAAGATTCGATAGCAGACACCGAGTTTCCTGCTTTTGCTTCTTTGTGTGCAAGTTTTCTTCTCATTCCTGTCAAACTGGCCCGTAGTTGTGAGCACGCATGAGAGCTGAAGTGATTAGCTGTTGCAAATTCCCAAGGATTACCAGTCAACTAACAGTTACAGGTCAGTCCTGCCTGCCTTCAGAAATACCAAACTGTAAACAAGTCAAAGCATGACATAAGCACAACATTTTGGTCCATGTTTGCTGCAAACCTGCATTCTACTGTCCCCTCAAACAAACTGCTGTATGATTTTATTTAAAGTAAGTGCATACAGTGTAAATGAAGTGCATGCATGTGTGGAGTGTGGGGAGTGTTAATTAGGTGTGGAATGATGACCTTTGCCTGGCCTAAAGAGACCTATGCATAGCAGCCATGGAGAGATTAATAGGTATTGCTAGGGAACATGAATGAGGGGTCTGAAAATTCTGTCTCAAGTCATTAAAAAGACTTCATTTGGCCATGCCAACACTGAAACTCCACGCAGTGTTTAAATGTGGACTGTACAGCTATGATTTAACCCATATAAATTATCTACATGAATTTTGTTAATGCTAGGTTACCCAAAATAAGTGACATGTAAGGCTCCAATAGTTGTCACTCGTGGCTTCTTAGTAACCAATCTGCTGACAAAAAGTAACTACATGTTAAACACAGCAAAGATAATAGGGGCTGTTTGTGCAAATGAGGAATGAACGGTATTGTTAAAGCTTCTGTCCATTGTTGTCTCTCTTAGCCTCATGCTAACAATAACATGCATCTCCAAAGCAGAAGCCACGTTAGACGGATTGATGTCTGTATAAATATAAATGCATTGTCGCCTTCTGCAGGCATTCATTTTGTGACTGCCAAAACCGCCTTTCTACCCTTCGTCTGCTGCTCGTTGGCCAGACTGCTAACCAGCCCTCTGAGGAGAAGAAGCAGAGGAGCTAGTGTTGTGGATAGACCTGTATAAATAGATATTCTAGCATAAAGGCAAAACTGCTCTCGCTCTCTCTCTCTCTCTCTCTCTCTCTCTCTCTCTTTTTTCTCGCTGTAGCTTCCTCTCCATCTTGAGTCGCTCTATTTGCTCCATTATATGTTCGAGCACTGCTCAAGCCACTTTTGTGGTGCTTTTCAAGAGGAACCCCTTTGAGAGGCAGCTCCTCAGGGACTGGGGACAGGCAGTCGGCCAGCTTCCAGAGTAAACATATAATCATCCCCTGGACAGCTATAATTATATCTGGGACGTGAAGGCACAGAGGCAAGTGAGAGCCAGGCAGATACACAGTAGCAGAGGTAAAGCAGAAAGCCGTGCACTTAATATTTGTTTTCTGCTGTGAAATAAAGCTCGGGTTGTGTTCAGGCAAACAGTGAGGAGGGATGATGGAAAAGCAAGTCAGTTCACAGATTGTTAACTCTGCCGTGACCGGTAACACGACTGGATGAGAAAAGAAGAGGGTTGGGGATAATCTTAACACTGCTGCCCTGTAAAAATGTCCCTTGCTACAGAAATGCAGACAAGAGAACAACAGGGAAGCTAACTCTGGAGGTCCCCTCTTGATGGCCTGTACTCCGGGAGGCATAAGTAAGTCCTGGCCTGTTGTGGCAGTTTTGTGCTACGGTGCACACAACAGCATGGACGTGAATGTCAAGACACGTCCATACTCACACAGGCAACACACACCTTGCGTGCACATCTCCACCCACGTACAGTTGAACCACACAAGAAAGGGTGGGTGGTTTCAGGCGCAGTAAGGGGAGCACCCCTCAGGCTCTTTTATCCAGCATCTCTCAACAGGACTTTCATGCGGTTAACTAACTAGCAGGCTTTGTGGTCGACTACCATTCCAACAGGCCATGCTGAAGAGAAATTGATTACAGTGCCTGGTTGGAAAATCAAATGACTTCCAGGATGTTTTTCTTTTTTTTTTTGTAATTAAAAATGAATTTGTTGCTACTGAGCAGCAAAAAATGAACCTGGCCTGTGAATACCTGTTTTCCTTTGCATTACCTGACTCCGTTCAAAACCAGCCAAGCCCTTGTCTTTTATGTGAAAGTTCCCCTCTAATTTTCCTTGTCTGCGGTGCCCTCGAGCACAGTTGGATGGGGGTGGGGAAGGGTGACATCACACCATTTAGGCAAATTCCATATGAAAGAAAAAAAAGGGACGGCTGCAGCTATTCTCTATAAAGCGGTGGAAACACTATAAAGTTATAGGAAGCGATTAGCTGATAATTAAGCAACCTAAACAAACCCCCACCGTTCTCACACATCATTACTGCCTCCCGAACGTACAGAGCGGCGCACATGTGCACACAAACACACGCAGAGGAGGCTGAGGGAGGCTGTCTCCAGGGCTGCAGGTTGAGGCATCAGGAGCAACAGGGACCGAGGAGGGAGGGTCGAGGGACCGCGCTGCAGCTGGGGTCAGGAGAAGGCACGTTAATCACCGCTATCCTGTCAACAACAAAGAGTGGGCCTCACCCAAATGTTCTGCTCGGTAGCCATAATAATGCCACGTGAGTCAGTCAGAGGTGTCACCAGAGAACCGAGAAAAAGGAAGTGAAGACATGGTGCGATGATGCAATTACAGGAGTAAAACAGGAGAGGAGTGGAACAGAGAATTAAAAAAAAAAATCTCAAGTTGTTCCATCTCTTGCTTAACTATCACTTAATTACAACCACGGGGTTTTTGGAGGGAGAGCCCGCACACCCTCTTAACCCCCCCAAATGAAAATGCTATAAATTACCATCATTGGCTGGTATCTGACGTGACTTATTGCTTGTTTGCCCCACCCATCCCAGTAATCACAGCTACTCTTTTCATCCCCACCAGACACACTGGAACTGAAAGACAGACACTGAACTTGGGTAGATGCATTTTCTTTATCTCTTTACTGTAGCTCTGTGACCTACAATCACTTGATTTTAACATAATCTTCAAATTGAAGAGATTTCTTTACCTCCCCTGTCAACACACACATTCAAATACACTCCTTCCCAGTTTCTCTTGGTGAATGTATTGTTTCAAGCTCCAGTAATTGAAACTCAAGCCTTTTCCTGCAGTGACCAGACCGCGACCCCACATCAGGTCACATTACCGAGCAATAGACATGTTTAGATGTTTTACTCCAAAAGAAAACATCATTAGGATCTGAGAGCGTATTTCACTTTTCCCTCATGTCCGCAGCTTGGAGGTAATGGCCACCCAACCCCGCTCCCCCCACCTCCTGCAAGGATCATGGCCTTAGACCTGACCTTCAACCTACTGGCCCTCCACAGTTCACTCACACACAAACACACACAGACTACAAATATCTGCATTTCAATTTAAAAAAAAAAAAAAAAAGGCATTACCATTTAGTGCAGACTGTTTCAAAGTGCTAATTTTTTCACTCTTCCATCTGGACTGTCTCTGCTCCAGCAGTTGTCTGATCTGACACAGCCTGATAATAGGGTCGGGCCCAAGTGAAACCAGAAACAATTTGTTTTGGTCTGAGCTATCATTCCATTTCCCATAAGCCATGCCTCTCCCTTCTCTCCTCTCAGCCCCTCTTTGTATCTCTTGCCAAGAATTAAAAGGCATGACTTTAGACACAGTTACAAAAAGCAGCTGCCGAGTAACTTTCCTCTTAGAAACATACTAAAGGCCATTCCAGATTTACATATCTTATTCCAAATCACAAACTGCATGCCTTTTAGAGAGCCCTAAGGCCCTCTGCTCGCTCAAATGGAGCAACGTTTCAGAGCCCACCTCTGGAATGAATAAGGGAGGAAGTGGAGAGGCCACACTCACCCTAAGGCAGGAAGTGACATACACATGACGCTGGGCAGCAGTTGTTTTGAATCTTGTAGGACAAAAAGAAAGTTCTTAAGCGCAAGGGTAGGGTGAAAGGGAGAAGATGAGGGAAGGAAAAAACTAATTTGATTTAAGTCGTTGCCTACAGCAGCATTTCCAATTCTAAACATGTCCATCCTAAACCGGCTGATGTAAACACAGCATGCTCTTTGACCCCAGTGGTAAACATCTGTTCACGGATAGGCTTTCACCCTCAGTGAAGCTCTGCCTGACATGACATTGATGAATACACATTTAATCACCAAAAGCCACACATAAAATGAATCTTCATTATCTACTTAAGCTAAAAAAAAGCAAGCACTGCTGTCTTGTGGGTAGCCACATGAAAATAAATCTGAACTTTTGAGTGTTATTCGTTTACTGTGAAGTCACTAATCTACAACAGCTTACAAAAAGTTTGGAAAATGTGCATTAGAAGGGTCAAAAGGGTCAAACTGTGTCCTTACTTCAATTCTCACTCCCTCTTTTTCTAGTCAATCTCACCACCAGACAAGCTTCACATATTGGAGCAGTTCTGTTGGTATCATCTGAAAATGAAGACACTTCACGGTGCCTTGGGACACATGCCTCGGGGGAGAAGGAAGACCCTTGAAAGGGTGAGCTGCAGCCAGTGGGTCCAGGGCCTGGGGCTTGTAAAAGAGCCGCAGCCAGCAAGACCAAGGGGGAGGAAGGAGGCAATTAAAAGACCTGCAAGTGGCCTGAGCGCTGGGCACCAGCTGACTTTTTTCATGTCGTGAATTGAGTCGATGCAGGGCTGATAGAACATGGAGAGAGATGGGAAAAGAGCAAGAAACTGGAAATGGAGGTATAGTTGATGGGTGGTGTGACTCCAATCTGGACTTGAGGCTGAGCCTGGCCGAACCACCGCTGAGAAAAGGGGCCGACTATCAAGACAGACGACTTCCTACTACTACTACTGGAGTCTGATTATCCCCTCGAGCCCCAGAGAGAGCCCTATAAAAGCCTCCTCATTAAGACCGGACCATTTATAGATGGCTTAATGAGTCTAGGCCACTAAAAGAATAGAGGGAATGAGGGACTGATAAAGAGAGTGTCCACTTACTACTTTGGGGTTCCTGTCTCTGCACCTCCCTGCCCTCAGAGGTCTGGATGAAAAAAAATCACAACATTCAGGACCACAGCTGAAAATCGCACACAGGAAAGGAAACCAGTTGAAACAGAACATAGTTAAATTTTAGGTTATTTGTCCTGAAGTGTTTGTCACCCTTAGTTGGCACTGCTACATCACTGTTACCTGTCTTTTTGTTCCTTCTGTGTGGAGTTTTCTCATCCTTTAATAGTCCCTTATTTCACTGAAGTGGATATATGTGGATTGTGGACTCAAGCCACAAGTGTGTGAGTATATCAACCTGTCTACGGCGCTTCCTTTAACCTCAGTGTGCGGTGAAGTATACTGAAACAGCCACATGATTTTTTTTTAATATGGTAAGTAGTAGTAGGAAAGTGCTACTTGAGAAGTAATGATCTCTGATACATGTGCATCAAAACTGCTGACTGTGTTCTCAAGTTGTGCAACAGATCCTGCAGTTTTAACAAGTTGCTTGAACCCATCGCACTTTAATTTTAATTAATCATTCTTTGCAGCACAACTCACACTTTTTTGCCTCAGAGGCAAAATGTGAGCTCCAAACAAGTGACTGGATGGGCCCTCAGCATCTGATAAGTCCTACAGTACAAACAGAGCGATAAGCTCCTATAGGTCATTCATCATACCACTCCCCCTCAAGCTCCATACATCCTGGTCACCACCCTCCCTGACTGATAACCCACACTGATCCTATCTGTCCCCCTGAGAACAACAAACGCTACATCTTGACACCAGCTCTTTTAAAGTCACCCCAAACAAACACACACATGCATGTGCACAGGCATGCATACCCACCTGTGGTAAGCATGCACAACTATTTAGATGCACAAACACACACACAGTCACAAACCACACACTGCTATAAACTTAATTAGAACCAAATGCTCCTCAGAGAGATGTTTTGAGAATAATTCATTCAACAAGTAGGGGAGAGAAAAGCTAACAAAGGCTTCCTCATTTATATTTTATCCAGCAATATTCTCAAGACCGCATTGTAAAATCCCTGTTAAACTAATCATGCAATATTGATAATAGTGCAATGCCCATAAATCGTGCAATAAAACTGTTGGCAGTAGTCCTGGAATCCTTTCACACGGCACTTATGATGAGGGCAGATGGTTAGGTCTCTACCTCCTCACTCGCTTGGTGGCACGCTGGGTGTTATTCTCTTCCTCGCAAATAAAGAGGTGTTTTGTTCTGTGCGAGGAGGGCTTTGGGGTGGTATCAGTGCGCCACTTTGTGCCAAGGCGGAGAAAAAGAAAGTGAGAGCAAGTAAGATTGGGAAGAGCTGAGGATTAATGATGGTCCAGTTAGGCAGAGACAAGGCGCCAGAATAACACAGGCTGATTAAACTCTTCCACATTTAATTAGATCGCTCCCCTCCTGCAGATCTCTTTAGCATATGAATCCAGGTTGAAGCATATTGCTGCAACACCCTGACGTGAAAGGGACATGATAAAGAAAAGTAGTGTTCGACAATCAAAGAATAGATGAACCCGAGGGAACTTTTCTCTTTTCTTTCAACCAAACCGGGAAGCACCTTGGAGCATGAAATGTGGCTCCAATTGTTTCTCTGTGTGTGTATCCACCCATAGCACTGCAGAAGGGTTATTGGCAGGCAGGAGGAGGGGAGTTTTGGGAGGGGATGCTGAGCTGAGAATGCCAGGAATGTCCAGCCCTGTTTACAGCCTGGGCCGGTTCACACCTGCAGGTCAGGGTGCTATCACCAGCCCCGGCCCCTCCTCTCCCTTCTGCCCCCCTCATTACAAGGGGGTCAAGCTCAGAGGTGACCTAATTAGAAGCTCATTACATCACAGACAATCTCCATTAGCATGCCAAGCTGGCCTGTTAATCCATTAGCACCACAGAGGCCCCCAGTGCTGCCTTTACATTCCTGCCCCTGTGGCCCTCATTCAGGGCCCCTGCCACACACAAACACACACTCCGATGCCGATTATGATAGAAAAGTCCAAAATAATGTGAACACTCTGTCACGTATGCAAACAATAAAGTGCTTTCCACAACCATACCAGCAGAAAAATGAATATGCCCAGCGGTTAACTTTCAATTGATATACTAATATACTGGTTGCCAGTGTGCCTCGAGTTAAACTGTAGTCTCAAACCTCAGTTAATTATTTGTAATATGAGCCAGTCTGTTAAAACAGATTTGATTTTGGGTTTCATTTATCGTAAATCTAATATTTTTTTAAGAACTCGATATATCTTAGAACTCAACACATCAATCAGGAATACAATAAAAGTATCAACTTTAGTCATGCAATGTATTTATTACGTAATGTTACATTTGTGAATGCTTTCATTCACAGAAATCACTTTTCCGCCAATGTGAAAGTTACAGATTTCGATGAGGCAGTGATGTCCTGACACTGATAGGTGTTTAGGAACAGTGGGACACGCAGAGGCAAGGGAAGTGTCAGCTACTTCTGGGCTCTGTGGTCTCTGAGCAGGGCAACACCTGAGTGTTTTGGCTGCAGAATAGGCCGGAGACAAGCTCAAAGCATGTTAGCTTTGTGTCCTTCTACATCTGCTGAAGAGCAGTTGTAGCTCCAAGATAAATCCTTTCCTCCCCCTTTTGACTATTAGAGAGAAATAAAAAGCACAAAACTGAAAGTCATATTTCAGCAAGCTGTTCTTGGCACTGAAGTGACCAAGTTACAACCCTCTAAATACTTCTGTGTATTTGCCTTAGGTCTGCTTGTCATTATTGCATGCTTCCAACTGAAATTTTAAAAAAGTAAAAAGATAAAATTACAGATCCTCTCACAGTAAGGTGCTGAGCAGGAGTCAAGCATGTGTCAATAAATTTCCCTGCCTATTTTTTTCCCTGTCTACCCCCATAAATGAACTTCCCTCACTGCATCTTTGTTGGATAAGGCCTCAAAAGTGCAGGGTGCAGCTGTGGGGTTGTGGCACAGTGCTGAGGCCTGAAAGAATCAGTATCTATCTCCTCACTGGGGACCTGGGAGACACTGAGCCCCACTACCTTCCCTTTGAAACCTCTCTCCTCTGGTGAATGGCAGACCATACAAGGCACAGAGCTTTGTAAGTGACTCCATTGTCAGGGGCAGATTGAGAGGAAAAAAGGGGACTAGCCCTAGGGATAGAAAAGCAAGGTGAAACAAAAAGGTCTGGCTCTGTGGTCTGAAGAGGGCAGGAATGGATCAAAGCACTGGGTGCTGACCTGCGGCCTTTGTCCGTCAGACAGCCCTGGCTTCATTTAACCTCTCTCTGGAGGTCGGCAAAGCCCATTGGGATATCGAGCTACACAGAAGCCGTGCCCTATGGGGACATCTCAGTGCGTCCTCTGCAACCCCTCCACCTGGGACAATATCACAGGTGAAAGTGGATGGGAGGGGTTGGTCTGTGCATCGCCCCAACCTGTCAGGGATCCACCACAAAGGGAGCTGAGCCCTCTCTCCGGATGCCTGGCGGCCAAGTCTTACCTTACTATACAGCATTCACATGGCCTTGCTGCCTCCCTGCCCTGGCTCCACTGGGAGAGCCACAGCATGGAGGGAATCAGAACAGAGAGGAGCTCTCAGTCGCTCACCTGGGGATGGTAAACCTCAGCTATGTGGCAAACAAAGGTGAACTTAGTGGATCTCTGCTGCATTGTTTAGTTGTGGAAACTTAAATCTTCTAGCCTTAATGAACTGTTGAATAGAGAGGATTTTCTATGGTTCAAGGGGCCATGTGTGACTTTTAAAAACCTGTCCATCATGCTTTCTATAGGGGCAGAGCTAACAAACAGGCTCAGCACAATACATCCTAGGATCTATTCTGAAACAGTTTAGTTAAAACTTCAGCCACTGCACTAAAGTACACTGTTTACTGTTCGCTGTGGGGCCTGTTTTCACATGAACTGATACTGAGAAAGTCATTCACACATAAACAGAGCAAACATATAACAATGCAGTTTGAGTAAAGTATCTGCTCATCTCACTAGTAATGAAATTCATTTGTAAAGTGCCTCATCAAAATGTGGCATTAGAGCAATAGGTGGGTATTTCCAAAAGATTTGCCAAACTAAAGCAATTTGTGGGATTGTTACCCCAAAACGGAACCAGAGGTCAAGGTGTGGGGCAGCCATAGAGGAAAAAGGAAGCTGGGGATGGGAGGCAAATGGAAGCAGGAGTACCTGCACTGAAATGGGGATGGGGGGTCTAACTATGTTGGGAACGAAAGTGGCCAAATTGTCCTGCTTTCATTAGAGCGCTGAGTGAAGCCTCTGCCGAGGCCTCGATTCCCAAGACTCTCAGATAACAAGTGGCTTCCCACACTGAGGCTTTCTGTTTTCTGTTTCCTCTCCAATAAAACCAGGCAGGGAGAGAGAGCGAGCGGGAGAGAAAGACAGGAGAGCAAGAGTGATAGACGGGTGGGGAAAGGGGAGAGGGGACCCCCGTGGTCTGCTGTTATCTGTCTAACAGTCATTGGAAGGGGGTGGGGGTCAGTTTGGTTTATTTTCCTCAAGCCCAATGAATGGCTGCCGACAAGGCATTTCTGATGGCCGTGATAAGATATCCCACCCCCGGTGTCCTACCGCTAGAGCCCTAACCAGACCTCCAACTCCAGCATTTCAAGTAACCAGGTTAACCGTCTCCCCAAGAGCTGGTACTGAAAGACAAAGTAAGGTGGTCTTGTGCTGAAATGCGCAAATGTAGCAGACTGAGTGAAAGCGGAAGGCAATGAGTGGAGGTCACTAATATGACCTCCCACACGCAGTAATGCACAGACCAGGACAAAAGCATTCCATAGGCAATACCAGTCATCCTGTTAGTGATAGGCTCTAGATAGGGTCTACAGAGGACTCTACTCTGTGCAGCTGGCTGGTGTATGCAGAGAATGTTATGTTTGTCTGAGGCCCAGCAACGGTCATATGGATGCACACATTTACACAGGTCAGTGCTGTTGACTATTTGAGCAGCTGCCAGCTGCTATCATATTGTACAATTAATGTGTATTATGTATATACAATAGGAATGCACAATATAGGTTCCTAGTAATGCAGTTGTTCAGTTAAACAGAATCATGCCGACACTGGTGGGAATTTGCTGAACATAGTATGCTGTGTTTTAACACAAAGTTCAACTTGTGGGTTAAAAAATCTAGATATATGGTGCAGGTTCGGTCACATGAGGCCAGTTTTTGTGACAACATGGATGGACGGTTTCCTCCACTCTGTACAGAGGGCCCTGTTTAACGCCACATAAAAAAGAAGTTAGCAGGAGGCCATGTAGGGAAGGCAGAGATAAAATCCAGCAGGGGCTAGCTTATTACTTCCTGCCATAGACCCTATCATCCCTCCTTCCTTACAAATGTGATTAGAGGAATGCAATCAGTTACACACACAATAGTCCATCAAGATTAATTTAAGTGCACATACTCCCACAGTCATAAACCAAATAGAAATATAATGGGCTGAAAGCAAGAATATTTTCTGGGATGAAAGCATGCATGAGCACAGAAGCTGAAACACATGTACAAGAATACTTGCAACCACACAGCTACAGCATACTTGGCCAACCTGATTCTAATTTAGAAGTTCCATTACAGACCACTCACACAAGCACACCACCAAATGGTCCTAATTGAACTTCCCTGCTCTACCCTGTCACCTCAGCTCTGCTGATAGCAACAGGAGGACGCTCAGCCAGCGGACTGAACCCAGCGGTGAGAGGTGGAGGGAGGGATGGAGAGGGAAGCAAGAGGGTGTCTGTGTTGGAGAGGTAGGGTGGCAGGGGTGATAAACTGTGACCTTGTCCTCATACTGCAACATGCCTAATGGCTGCTCTGAGTGCTCCAACTCAAGGTGTCTGAGCCTCTAAATGGAGGGGTATTTTTATCCTTCTCTCACACACTCACATATTAACAAACACCGCAAACAGCGTGTATGGCCATCGCTGACGTCCGGGTGCACCACAGGGTGAGCAGGGACTGGCGAGTTGGCAAGCAGTGCTGGCAGTACTCAAGTTCCTGATAGCTTTCAGGGGCCTTTGATGTTCTTTGCATCCCCCGGCCCCTAACCGCTTCATCCCCCCCGGCCTCCCCCTTGCAGGAAATTGCATTCTGTCCGCTGCCATAGCAGATAAATGAGGCAGGAGAGGGGCTGCACACTGTCACCAGCCGACCTGGCCTGTCTCACCCTGCAACCTGCAGTGTGTTAGCCGCGTGTGCTCCTACCCAGCACCCACAGCTGGCCTCGGGGAACGAGAATGCGTTTGCACACACATAAATGTGGCCTGACATGTACACAGAAATATACAAACTGCAGACAAGCATGCCATTGTATCTCACACACGGTCCTGTAAGCTCAGAAGCTAATGCTACCAGCTGATGCCCTGCAAAGATCAACACATGAAGGATTTAAATAACAAAAACACATTGGCCTCTTATGTATATATTACAAACTGCTCTAGAAACACACATTTTCACTTTGTCTCTCTGATATTAGCTTCATCATCAGACAAGGATAACAACACTCTTCATGCTTGCAGCTAGCGTGTCACATTTGATTACATCATTGTGAGATTCCTGTAATCTCTCCATAGACATTGTCTGGGAATGTCAAGAAATAATACTGCTAAAAAGGACTGCTCACGCAATGGGGACCCCAGTGGTACTTATGGGCATGAAGGCGACTAGAAATTTACGGGAAGTTGCTTATGAACATATGTGTATGTACATGTGTGAGATCATGCTTTTTGTTGTATGCAGTGGTGTGTAAGTGTGTAAAGGTACATGTCTGAGATCATGGGCGTATGTGCGAGCCACTAGCCTCAGCCAACATGTATGTTTGATTAGTGTTTCACTACATGCAACAGGGTCGGCCATAGCAAAATGAGTTACAGTGATGAAGTGATCTCAGTCCTACTGGAAGCCATTGGTGCAACCCCACCCTGCATGATATAGGTTTGGATAGGCGATCACTATGTCACAGTGCTAAAAAAATGAACAACTGCTCTCAGATTCTTGAGTTCATCACATACTAAAATGATGTGAGGATGCTTTCAAGACCAATGCATTTATAAGGTTTAATTTATCGATTCACTTACGTGCAAAGTAAAGTAAAAAGAAAAGAAGTAAATCAAATCAGTGTTTGGTGTGGCCATACTTGGCCTTTAAAGCCGCTACAATTCTCCAAGTTGGACTTGTGCACAAGTGGCAAATTATCCAAGCATCTTGGACAACTTACCACAGTTCTGTGGATTTAGGCTGTCTCAAGTGCTTCTGTGTCTGCATAATCCAAGACTGATTCAGTGATGTTGAGATCAGGTCCATACTATCTGCTTCAGGACTTCTTTTTCCATCTTGTCACTGCAGATTGTTTTATATAACTGGCTGTTTGTTCTCATTATTATGCTGCAAAAAATAACTGAGGGCCAATCAGGTACCTCCCTGATGGTACCACTCGATAGATAAAAGTCTAAAGAGGCTAACGTTTCTGCACGCTACTGGATGTTGAACAAATACTTCAGTGAAATTCAATCTCTATCTCCAAATCATCACATACTGGCACTGACCTTGACTGTTATCTTTCTGAGGTTTCATCACAATGTTTCAAGTTATTTTGGGAACTTTAGGGTGCGATGCCACATTCCCAAGTGTGAACTTTTATGCTGCATATGCCTCTTAGTTCATGTTTATTACACGCTCAGGGCCTCACAATTGATTACTTTAATATGTTGTAGTTTATCTTCCCACTCGGTCTTCTTTTCTCAGTCTAATGATTGAAGATGTTTGGCTTAGACAGAAGGTAATCTGCTTCATGTTCTGAGCTGCCTAAACTAAGAAGAGAGCATGTAGCAATCTGTTTACAACCATTTTTTCTTTGTTATTGCCTTTGATTTATGTAGACCACATTAATTCAAATACACATCAATGCTCTGTGCACAGGTGCATTTGTAAATTTTTTGGAACATTTCAGTAACAGGCATCCTACATTTTGATTTTGATTTTTTTGGATTTTCTAGAGGATCGGAAGTGTGTGATGCTATTTCACAGACGAAACAACCACAAAACGAATTACATTTGTTTCCTACAGCCATCAACGCAGCTGCTCTTTAGTGATAAGCCAAAGTTTTTGTTCATTTTCAGCTACTTTTTTGTAATTTCTATTGTTTTCACTTATGTTTTTATGTACAAAATGGAAAAAAAAAACTTAATAAGTTGTTGATATTGTACTTTATATAGTTCTGGTCATGCTGATGTGACCTGCAAGAGTTGCAGGTGACAGAATGTAATTACTAATTTATGGCAAAATCCAATCATGTCAGTGAGAACTAACTTAAATTATGAAGCATGTTGACAATCGAAAATTAGCTTTAACAGCCAATAAGGAGAGAAAAAAGGTTATACTTTCACCAGCAACTCCATAGACCCTCTCATCCCCTCCTCTGTGCAACCAGCAACCCCAGCAACCCTCCACTCCCAGCAACTCTCCTGTTGATGGGAGCGATCTTGCATGTGGTGAGTGAGGAGAGCAAGGACACCATGTGGTTCTCTACTGTGCAACACACACGCCGCATGCGCACATGCACGCACACACACACACACACACACGTTTTATGTACACACCGACCCCATTACCCACCACCACCGCCTCCACAACTGCCCCACATGACCCTTCATCCTCTCCTGAGCTGTAGCAGAGCTCCCCTACACATCAGCAGGCTTCTGATTGACAGGCCGTGAAGATACACCAACATGGTCTCCATTTAGCTCAAGTACCACACCGCCATCACCTCAGACACCCGCGCCCCCCCCCCCACCCCCCCACCCCCACCCACCCCCACCCACCCCCACTCACCCGTCCTCCTCTTCATGTCCCAGGGGAAAACACACTTGAGCCAAAGTGTTTCAGAGCAGGATGTTTCCTGGGGAGAAAAGGTTTCGTCTCGGGTCAGTGTGCACTGCTGTGATGGAGGGTGCTTTTTCACGAGGGGTGTGGGAGGGAGGGGGTGGTCAGCTTATGGTGAGAGGAAAAAAATGAAGAAGAGGAGGGGTAGTGAGAAATGGAAACAAAGCGTGTGGATGTTTGAAGAAGCGGCATAGGTAGGATGGCGGGAGTGTGTGTGTGTGTGTGTGTGTGTGGAAGGGGGCTCCAAGTGGAAGTTAGGTGAGTGTGTGACAAAGTAGCGGGGTGTCTGGAGGGCTAGAGAGTTTGGAAGGATGAGGTGGTGGGGGATGCTGAGGGTGTTTAGTCCTGAGAGGAAACATTAGCAAAGCGAGGAGGAAAAGCTGCCAAATTAACTTCTCACCCTCTCAATCACACCCCTGAGAGTTCCTGCCCCACTTTACCTCTGCCGATCTGGCTCCACTTTTTGGATGAAAGAGTTGTTTCTTTTTTACCCTTTTCTACCCCTTTTTTGGCCCTGCACTGTAGAGAAACATCACACCCTCACACCAACCCAAGCGCAACCTTACGACCCTCTACACCCCTCCCCATGCATCTTGTCTTGTTCTCCTAGTTGCACCCCCGTTTCACCCACTGGCCAAAACAGACTACAAACACCACTTCCGCAGCCAATCGGCTCACCGGATCCCTTCCTCTGTCTCCACTCCCAAATCTGCGGCAGGGCTTCAAATATGTCTGTCCAAAATAACGGTAATGCATTAGGAATCAAGCTCGTACCTTGTTAAATACATCCACTCCCAAATACAGGCCTCAGAGAAAAGGGGGGGAAAAAATCACTCAGTGTATCACATCATTCCAGGAAAAAAAAAATCTGCATTAATGTGGGTTTAAAAGATCACCAGAGGAGTGGAGCAGATGGTCTGTCATGACTGGTGCTTTTGTAAAGCCATCCATGTGCATTCAGATCAACCCGCTCCAGCCTGTGCAGCATGATCTGGAGTGTGGTAATACAGTTCAGACCTCTGTCCTCCTCCCTGTCACTCCCTCCCACCCTCCCTGACATTCCTACACAGAGCCATTCTGGCCTAATTTGTTTGTATTTGTGCATTTTTCCCCCCCCTAACCTTCCTCGCTTTCTGTTTTGCCGCTTTTCTTTTCTCACTCGCTCTCTATCATGTAGCAGATTAGGTGGTTGGTTCCTCCTCTTTCGGTCCCTTCAATCTAAAATAGATGATTAGAGTCATTCTGCAAGACAAATGTAACTTTTCTGGACGCTCTAAATCTGTTTAGGCACATTTAATAGTGTCAATTATTGTGGGGCCAGACAGGGGACTTGGGCCTTTCTGTAGTCAGGGCCCTTAATAACATTGGCTACAATGAGAAGCAGATGCTGACCCGCTTGGTCTCTTTGAAAAAAGACATTTGAGTAGCTCTGCTTCTAATTTATGAGCCCCCCTCCACATCTGGAATTCTTTATAATTAAAACATAAACCCCAAAGTTCTACTTCCACCTGTCAAATGTTGAGAAGATGAACATAGTAATGGGCTTCTCCTGCACTGGCGGAGAGATGGAAAGACTGGTTTTGCTTGTTCTTTTTTTAAGGGAGGGGAAAAGGGGCAATAAGGGGGTGCAAAGAGAGGCCTTCTTTTGTGATTGTTTTGCTTTATGGCCAGGTCTGGTGCGATGCATGATTCTCCACTCCGCAGGTTTAACCCAGGCTGCTACAGACACATCCACAAGTGATGTGGAAGTTAACATTAAAACTGCAATTTGGTTGCTGAAGTGTAAAAATTCATATGAATCAAATCCTGTCTGGTCAAAAATAAGAAGAAACAAGACCAAAATGTTGAGCTGTTTTTCTTTTGATGTCTTTTTCTAAGAATCAGGATCAAAGTGATGTGAGACAAAAGCATTACAGCAAGACGGAAACACAGATTTCCGATCTCACACCCAATGCGAACAGGAAGCATCACGTTCAAGCTTAATAGATTTCCTTTCCGTGTATTAGCAACTAATGAAAGCAAAGGAATGGATTTGCCATGGCTGGTGAATAACATAATTGCCCATAATAGGGTTTGTTCCAACAGATCAATAAGACCTACGTGAGTGAATGTGTGTGCATGTGTACGTGTCTGCGGAGGTGTGTGAGCGTAAAGCCTCTCAGACTTCAAGCTCCCTTCATTAAATCGAATTAAGATCCTGCACCCAGCAGATTAATTTTCTTTGTCTTTTTCGTCTCTTTTCTTCCTTCTTCTCCTCACTCCCTCCTCCTCACACCCTCCTTCTTTGGAGAGCAAGACAAAAGCAGCTGTGAGAGGGGCTGTCGAGCTTGTGGAGCTTGGAGAGTGCAGCTCGTGCAGTTAATCCTGCTGTGAGTATGGCCATGAGGACAGCATTCCTTCCATTTTCTACACTATTACCAGATCACCATAATTAAGTCTTCAGTGTTAACGGGGCAACCGTGGCCCAACCAGAGAGCTCCTCTACATCAGCCTCCTGTGGTTGCTGCTAGAATTATGGAGAGGATTCCATATTCTGAGTATAGGATGAATGGTTGCACACCTGTAGTGCCTATATACGCCTACAGTGATGAACAAATGCAAGGTCGCATGTGAATGCAACGAGGTGCATAGATTTTTGTCTCCAAAGTGAAGGTCCTTGCAAGTCTTCCTCAGCACAAGATGACTTCCCTCTGTTGCTAAACTGTCAGCTGTGATGAAGAGAGTCAACAATGTCTGCAGGTGTGAGGCAGTTAAAACCAGACCAAAGTACTTCCCAACAACAGCATTAAAAGCATAGCCTCAAAGGAGATGGAGGTGGGTGTGTTGTTTTTTTTTTTTTAAAGGAAGGAGGTTACGCTGCTATCCCGGGGAAATGAAATGAGCACAGTGTGTGACAGGTTTGGGAAAAGAACAGGGCAGCGGGGGAGGAGAAAATGAGCTAAGCAAGGTAAACGGAGAAAGCGGGGAGACTGTGAGCTGGAAAGAAAAGGGGGGATAAGTGGCAGAAAAATAGGGTGAGAGGAGAGCGAGAGAGGGCAAGCTACTACACAGGGAGGAAGAGGGAGAGGGAGCGAGCGAGAGGAGGGCCTCTTTGTGGATCATTGGCAGATAATGGGCTCATTAGGCCCAACGTAGCTTTAAAAGGCTCTGGCTCTCTAAACAAACAGAACAGGCGCTGAGGAGATGGACTTAAGGGCCCGACATGGAGAGAGATATAATGAGGCCCTCCGCCCTCGTCCTACAGAGCAAATGAAAGCCTACCAACTGGTTGCCCGCTCAAATTCCCCCAGCGATCGTCCAACCCTCATCTCCTTTACAAATGGACCTCCACTGATTCTCTATTACACTTTGCAATGGGTCCTTGTTTGTTCGCATTTCTTTTACCTTGGGTATGTTTAAAAGTGTGTCCCTTTCACTCCATCTACACTACCCCTGCACCTGCATGGCTGAGGTTAGTAAGTAAGGCTATGGTTAAGTACTGTAGAGATACCAGGTTGGTATTAGAGTTTGGATGAGGTTGGGTTCAGCATAAAAATCTAAATGACCATTTGTGCTTAAGAAAAAAATTGGGTGCAAGTTAAGATGGATGATGGGCATTATTGAGCATAGTTTTTGGAAAACTGTGGCATCAGCCCACTTAGTGAGAGCTTTATGAAATGAATCATTTTCCATTGTGTTTTCATGGTCTTTTCCCCATTTTTCTCCATCCACCTCTTAGATCTTCCCTGTGACCACTTTTTCTAAGTTATTTGTTCGTTACCTGTATTCAGACTAAGACTCAATTTACTCATACTAAATCCTGATCAAATCCTATTTTAAAAGTGGAGTATGTGATCCTAATCCAATGAACTTTGTCAGATTTAGCAAATATCTCCTCATGGTCCATTAGCTGTCAGTTTTAAATGTGTGCTGAACAAAAATTGGTTTGCGCAACACAAGATGAGAAGAAAGAGATTGATAAAAAGGATAGGGGGAAAAGAAGGCAGCGTTAGTAAGAGATTGTTGAGGATGCAGTCATAGAAGACCCTTTCCCGACTGAAATGTTAAAGCAGAAAGAGATCTTTTCAAACATCTGAAGACATTAATGCGGCTGTAGATCATTTTGCCCCATACGCTACCTAGTGTAGACAGCATCATAATCTTGTACACGACGCTTCTCGTCTCCCCCTGCTCCACTTGGTGGTTTGGCCCACACATCACCACCAACCCCCCAAGCCTTAATCACTGTAAGCAGTTCTGTTTGCTGGCGAGTGGGAAATACTCATACTGACTCATACATTAGATCCTTTACAAAGCACCTGGACTCAGTCACCTTATAAAATGCAGCCAACATCATATTGTATACAATCCCTGCCGCATTAATCACTCATTAGGCTCGGCAACCCAGCGGCACTGTCTTCATCGAAGTTCTCCCCGAGGAACAATACTGTAAAAAAAAAAAAAAAAAAAACCTCAAGTGGTGCAAATAAAATGTTACCGAGAAGTCAGAAGAAATGTGAGCTGGAGTGTTTAATGCTTGTGGTAAAAGGGTGCTGTTCCAACAAAGAAGTCTGTGGGAAACTCGAATTCCTATTAAGCAATTGGGATGTGAGCTGCATTGCCAGAAGGGGATCGGCCTTCAGTTGTGTTCACTCAGATGCCACTTACAGTAAAGAACCATCTTTCTTCAGCAATTGCTTTGGTGAATAACATATTCCGTTAGAGGGCCAAATTGATATTGTATGACAGTGCATGCGATTGAAGTGCTCCACTGTAGCATGCTATTAGGTACCACGGCTGTAAGCAATAACAGAGCAGTTTGCCTTGAACTCCTTTGTAATCAACTCAGGGAAACGTTAACACAGAGCACAGCTATCCAACCACTGAAACTGCCACAAGATTTATAGTGAGAAGAAGCAAAGAGGCTGCTGTCTGGTTCTCCAGGAAACCAAAGTATCTTCCATTCCCATTACAGAATGTTTGCCTTTGTTTGCCTTTATTAATACCAATATATTACACCGTGAAAAGCAGGAGAGCATTACTTGGAGGGACAGAAGTGGGGATAAAAAATGGAGGTATTGTAAGGGGGGGGGCCGAGGCGGATTCTGTTCATCTCCAGCTGCTACCCTGCTCATCACGCTGAGAACTAACATGAAACACACTCACGCTACGGCCTCCTCTCACACACATCTGACATCCATTAAGGATACTGATGGAGGACCAAACCTCTGAGGGGACTTGCGGTCCCATCTCTCAGCTTCTCTCATAGAAAAGAAAGAAAGGAAGGGGGAAGACAAAAAGATTGAATGAAGGGGATACTTTTGACAACTAGAGTCTGGTCCAAACTTGGACTACAATGCATGTTTTTTCTCCTGCAGGGACCCAACCAGTTCAACATGTGCATATATTTTGAACTGAGCTCATACAACAAAAAATGTGGACATTTTCTATGCAAAACACATTATTTCACCACCGGTATTTTTAGCAATTTTGACCACCAGTGAGAATTCAAAATATGTTTCTGTCATATCACAACAGTATAATAAATAATGAAAAAGAAGTTTGAATAGGTGGGCCACTGGAGCAGTGACATAAAATGACTGCTTTTCCAGCCATCAAAACATGTAACTAAACATGATTTGGTGGCCCTAATCTGCCTGAATGTATCAGGTACAAGTGTTTAAGTAAGGCAATAAGCAAAATACATAAATAGACAGAAAGTATACATAACTTCAAACAGTTCTGCACACTCTAGAGTATAATCTTAGTTGAGGAGTCCCCAGGCCCTTCTGTAAAAACATTCCAAAGCTGTTCGTGGGATATGTCTATTCCCTGGGTGCTTTTCCCCCACTCAGATAAGTCAACCCTGACAGTGTGAAACATCATCTGAAAACACTGAGGACTGGCCAAACACATGTAGGTCTCCACGCAGGACCACAGACATCCTGAGGCCAGACCAGTCACCTTGTAAATGACAGCCAGATCTAAAGAGAACTTTTACTCATGGACAGTGTTTTAGGCATCACCCTTGTGCTTATACAAGTTTTATCATCCTTCCTGGAAGACAGAATAAAAGGCAGATGATCTGAAAGCAGACTTTAATGCACTTACAGATGCACAATTCAATGTTATCTTCACTGAAAAAACTGCATTTCTTTCAAAAACAAGGACATTCCTATGTGACCCCGAACTTTTGAACGGTAACGTATGTGTGCAAGTTTGCATAGCTATACATAAAGTGAATGGTTTGGAGTTGTAAACATGATTATCTGCTGTTTTGCTGCAAGGTAGAAATAGAAACAGATGGAAAGAGTTCACCTAACTCTGTTTAGAGGTAAACACATCCACCAAGCAGCACCTATAAGCTAACTAATTAATGTGCCATATCTAATTTGTATAAATCATACAACAAATGTACTAGAAATTGTTTTGAAAGGGTAATTTGTTGGTTTATTGGAGTTTTTTTTGCAGCATACTGCAAGAAAACCTTATAACAAGACAAGACTGCAAAACTCCAGTAAGTCACTGTATTCAGCCAAGAAATAGTCCTGCACCTATGACACCAACCCTTTCCCAGTTCTTAGGATGAGTAGACATTGTATTTTATACGGCAGTGATAGATATCATCAAATTCAACTCTCAGCAAGAAAACAAATAAGGATATTTTCCAAAATGTCTTTTCCTCTAATATGCATCTTTTTCAAAGAAGACAGAAGAAGAAGACTTTAGCAGAGGAAAGGGGTGTTATTAAGTGTGTTGATTCAAGATGCTACTATTTAGAGAAAATAAGATAGAAAAGGCGTTTGTAAAAACAAAGTATCATAAGTTCCTTCTCTGATGTGTTTAAAGCTGAGTGAGAGGAACATCACCCTGCTGTCTCCTCTGCTTGTTTACTTCAGCGTGTTGCCCCATAGGGCCACCCCACATGGACCCCCACACACATCGACCCACAGCCCACAGCACAGTCAAACAGAGGGATAAAGAGAAGGATAGTGTGAAAGAGAGGAGAGGCACACCTCATTAATCTTCCTGACACTTTCCTCTCTATGGCTGTCTGTTTTACCAGCAAGTTTACTTTTACGTGGAGGTGAAAGTGACAGATACTCAAAACGGCTGCCTTAAAATGCAAAATGTTCAACGTCACCCACAAGTAATAATTTACACAGTTTGTAATTTACTTGCTGTCCTATTTTCTGAACTCTTCCATGCCCTTTGCATTGCTCTAGTCTCTTAAAATGGAATTCCCAATATGTTTGGACACATTCTCCTCAGTCTCCTGGCTAGCACGGTGGAGAGGGGGGCCGGTCTATTATGAAATGCTGTGACAGCACATCAAAACTTTACCTGACAAGTTTCATTGTCTAAAGATGGCCTTCGTGAAGTGCACTGACTCACTCACACCAAGTCATTTCACTCAAGTGAAAGAGTTCTGTCTGCAGACACAAACCAGGCAGGCAGACATATAAAAAAAAAAGGTGTAGCGTGTCTTTTTTGTTTTTCGGAGTTGTCAAAAAGTCTTTCAACAAAGCCATGAACATTTTGGGAAATATGCATCGTCTAACAAATAGAAAGATGAACAGATCTCAACGAATTGTAATTACAAAGAGGTTTAAAGGCAGCCAATGGAGACTGTAAGTAGTCACTGTTCCTGAGCAAGAAATGGTCTGGCACATAACTCGTCTGAGAGCCACAGCTTGTTATTTTCACTCATTGTTTTCAGCAGATTAAACACACAAGATAAACCATGTTAATTACAGAGCTTTAGAGGTGCTGGCAGGTAGTTTTCCTGACCTTTGGGTTGAGCCAGGCTAGCTGTTTCCCCTTGTTTCCAGTCTTTATGTTAAGCTAAGCTAACTATCGACTGGCCCCAGACTAAAACTGAAACACACAACTACGAGAGTGGTGTTTATCTGCCCATCTATATCTGAGCTAGAAAGCAAATACGTGAATTTGCTTGTATGCAACTCTTACCTGTCTATGTTTTGAATGAAGTCTTTTGTCTTTAAAGTCTCTGAGACACCAGCATACACAAAAGAACAAACAATAGACCTAATTATTAAAATGTGTCTCCAGTAGGAACACATTGTAAATTAAAAAACACCATATAAAGTCTTATTTTTCTTGACAACCTCACATTTTCTCATGCAAACAAATGCATTGACAGCAGTCAGGTAGCCCATTGCAGGTCAGGCTCCAGTGTGGAGGGATATCAGACTTGTGATTTGTGGCAGGGGGCCTGAATGACAATGGGTCTGGGAGGCCTGGGGGAGACTGTTAGGGGCAGCATGACCAGGAAGCGTCTGCCATGTGCCGGAGTCAAGGCCCCCAATCACCCACCTGAAACCTGGAGCCCAGACAGCCGGGGGGGAGGGTGGAGCCGCTGGCCTGACCTCGGCTACAGGCTGCAGGGACGGAGGATCCCCGGACAGATCAACTGGGGCTGTGATGTCTCCTTTCTTTAAGTCCTGCCCTGTTGGTGACCTGCATGTACCCCTCCTTTCCATTGCATTTAAACCAAAAGCAGCCTTGTTAAATTCCCCTCCATTTTCCTCAACAACTACCAGCTCCTCCTCTGCAGGACCCCATTGACCGCACCCACCGATCCCCACCTAAAAAACTGCGGTTTAATCACCCCTGGATGTAGGTGGAGGAGTGTGGGGGTGGAGGCGAAAACCACACATTACATCATGTATTTACTTATCCAGGGTAGCTAGCGAGTGACATGGAGAGTGGAGCTGGGGTGAAAGGTGAAGGATTCAGGAGTAAATGAGTCATGACCAAAACCAAAGGGTTGGATTCTGGGGACAAGGTTGCTTAAACACCAAAAGGTACACAACACCTCCACAAAGACGCTGACATATCTGTGGTTGAAGCGTAAAACGTTTCACCTGAGGTTCACATGATTGCTACAGACAAATTTCCAAACTAATCCTCAGAGACTTCCCAGATGTACGCGTCTTGAACATAACACCATAATGTTTCCCAGAATACAGAGTAAGCACTTTGAGATTATTTGCTATTAATGACAACAATTAGGGGCTCAGGCTTTTGGTAGCCTGCCAACTACTGTTTTAACATTTTTTCCTTGCTTGCAAGTGGAATTTGAGCTCTCTAAATTGCTTCCCTTTAGTAACAATGCAGTAAACACCCTCCAATCCCCTCTCAACCATCTGCGCATGGTCAACATCACCTCAGTAACTGTTAGTGACATGTGCCGCAGATTGGCCTTGTAGTGCATCCAACTGCCCCACCTTAGCGAGGTGGTGCAGTTAAGAGAGACCAAACAGACCCCGAGGAGGAAATCTGCAGACTGTTCCATTTACTGAGTGTGGGATTTCTTTCTTGCAGAGGGGGGGATCCTTCATCTTGCTGCAATAAGTATCTAAGAGAGGGTGAAATAGAGGTAAAAAGAACGAAGAAAAAGGAAAGTATGAGGATAAAAGTAGGGATGGATTTCCACTCATTCGTCTGCCATGTCCCAGCAACCTTTGCCTGTCTGTTGGAGTGGCAATGGCTCGCGCGGAGACATCAAGCACATTCCAAGAGTCGGCCCAATTACGGGCAGATGAGGGGCAGTTCTCTTTGTTTAAGAACAAAGCCAGAAGTGACACAACTGGTCTTTAAAGGGAGCTCTCACAGCCACGGCCGAGGGGAGGGGAAGAGAGGGGAGGGGGAGGGCAGTGGGTAGGGGAGGTGACCAGCTGGTTATAAATATCTATTTGGTCAGTTACTGGAAGGAAAATTTGCAGTTTGTTTGTCATCCACTCATCCAGGTGGTGGGCCTGGTGGTTGCAAAACATCAGAGTGCACCGAGAGAGAAAGAGAGAGAGGCCAACCTGTTTGAGTGTGACTGCCAGAAAAGAGGAATTTGACTAATTCTTATATGAAAGCCACATGTCATCCTCCAGTGTAAACCTGCAGGGAGAGAAAGCTCTTGGCAAGATTGCATTGCAAATTTAACCCAGTAATTATTCTGGTCATACACATTAGATATTACTGCAATGTGAATTAGTCTTGCACTCATAATTACGTAATGTTGGAGCAAACATTAATGACTATCACTTGGAAAATTCCAATATTAGTGTGTTCATGTTGAGTTGATTGAGATCATGGAAGATGTCCATAAAGCAACTTTTAAGCACAATCATAACTATGACTGTCATGATAAATTTGTTTGAGCTACAGATAGTAAAGAATTGCTGCAGTGACTCAACTTTTCCTACTGTTTAGTATTACATAAATCTATGTTTTGAGTATCAAACATTATTTTCCCATATAGACCAACAAGGTGCCTGTATAGTGTTTCAGGCTGCTTGCCTTCGACTCAGTTTTTAAAGGTGGCAGATTTTCAGAACGGACATAAACTATCAAACCATCCACAGAAACATCACAGACACTTCTCAAATGTCCATTTATAAGTTCAGTATGCTCTAAACTGACATCATTTCAACAAAATACAGCTGTGTTTTACTCTGTATGCTGCTTCCACATAATGCTCTCGCCCTCAGAAAATCCAAAGCTCCTCCGGAAGCTGAGCTCTTTGTGAGAGACAACATTTTTTTTTACAACCACCTTTCAAGCCTACAGGGGGTGTGAATTTGATACTAAAAAGACAGAGTTTGGGTGGAGTAACACTTTAATAATGCACATTGTGCAAGTAGTTGTTGATGGCCAGAAGCACAGAGTATTGGACTGCAGAGGGGCGGGACGAGCTTAAAGTTTAATTCCCACTCTGCAGTAAATTAGAACACAGCAGGGTAATGTCTGTTTATTCCAAATACAGCTGCCTGGGCCTCTCTCCTATCTCTCTCCCTCTCCTTCTGTCCCCACAGACCAAACCAAGGCCCCAGGATCACCTGGACCAGCAGTATACACACAAGTACCACTGCACAAAAACACACATGCACTTGCATAAACAAACAAACAGGCACGTGCATACGTGCATGCATATTCAGAGATGTAAACACAAACTCGCGCTGCACTCGCACACAAAGATGTAAACACTCCGATTAGCGCTGTAACAGATACTTTACAAGTACATTTCTGAGTTCAGCAACACCAAAGATTCTGGGATGACACTAAGCAGAGGCAAATACTCTGTGGCTACTTGCATCATTTTAGATTTCATTATAGGGGACAATATATTTATCTTGACTGTATCTTATTATCAGCCATGTGCCATATTTTTTAATAGAAAATAAAGCATCTATGAGGAGGAACTGGCAGAGCGAAGGTTTACTTCTTTCTCTTTTGTCCACTCAGTGACTAGAAAGGTGTTTTAGCACGTAAACTGAATCCCTTCTCTAAAAGTAGCAGGCCAGCTGGGTTGTTGGCCTTTGCTTTAAAATGAATAGGTCTTTGCTGTCCTCTAGTGAGAAGCTAAGCTACTGCATGCTGTGAGCGCTAAAAAGCAGGAAGTCATTCTGCCAAAACCTGAGTGCAGTTATCCTCACATCCCTACATTATTTTACCTGCTTATTTTTACTGTTTCAAATAAAGGACCAGTTCAACTCATACAATGCAGTTTTCCCTTGACCAAAAAGTGACTGCAGCCCTCACATCATGGGACTGAAAAGCTAGCAATACTTCAAAATGGCTTCATTTCATTTATGACAGTCATATTTTATAGATTACAGTGCCTAGGATCATTGCAAAAGAACACCTAAAACTTAACACCTGAACAATATTGGTGTGGAAAAACAGAAACATCGACACTTCTAAAGAGTACTAGTAAAAGTAGTCTATCGTAAATGTTACCAATATGATCTTCACAATGTGTGCAACAGGAAAAACAGTTCACTTGCAGCCATCCAAACCTTGAATCTCAATATCCCCAGTGACCACTTTAGTTGAAATACTGTACACTCATATTGCAGATGCAAAAGCACATAAATAACACATAATTTATCATTCCAAACAAAACACTCATTATTATTATTATTATTTTGGCCTGGTTCTAGTTGTATGATAAGCATTGTTTTTTTAAGTTCAACAAAATAGGAAACATGTTAATACTGTAAGAGCCTAAAGTGACAATTAGTCACATAAGTCACCATAATTATGGGTCAGAACATTTGGATAGAAGCACTCTTAATGCACTCTTCAAATGTATTGTGGCTGAATGATTGTCTGCTGATTTTTTTTAAAAAAGCTCTCAGACAGGAAGTGCTTTTGCTTTAAAAACTGCCTGATTACATTAAGATGGGTTTACTTAATATTTTCTCTGTTTGGAATTACATACACAGAATGATTAAATTTACTTGCCTAGAACAAGTGACTTTTATTCCAAGCATGTTTTTCACAAGTTATCTAAATAACGGCAACAAAATCAAGGACACAATCATATTGAATATATCTTACATAATACATTAAACTCTGTAAGATCACAGAATAGTTTATTACAGTGTAAACATGGATATTAGATTCACCAAACATATAAACTTTAAATATCTGAAACAATAGCATTTCCTGTAATCATCCTAAATGTCAGGCCTCAGGCTTGATTACGTTGTAAGCTTCAGATATTTTATAGATATTTCCTAGTCTATAATGACTATGAATGAATTCAAGAAATAATAAAAGAATAAAAGTAATGAAAGTAAGAAAGATGCTAAGTAAAAGGGAAACAAACTTTTAACAATAACAACAACAACAACAACAACAGCAATAACAATAATCACAATCATAATCAATAATGAATATTTATTTATTTATTTATTGCAGATTAGCCCTTTCTGGAACAACACCTTTTAAACAATCGTAGGTTTTTGTCTCCATCTAGTGTCCAATAGGAAAAACGCATTTTACCAACACTGTCGTCATGTTCGCGCAAATTCTACGTGCGCGTTCACGAACGGACCCTGTGATCTATGCGTCAGCTGTCAAGCCGTGCACACGCACACTACAGTCCTGTCTCTATGCAAGATTTGTTTGGACAACGAGAGCATCAGAAATTCCACAGAGACCCGGAACACTCAAAGTATGGTGACTGCAGTGTTACTACCATCAAGCCGCACTAAAGAGACTTATTGACTGGAGAGGAAGTCGTTTGATATTGGTTTTTACTAGCGGAGAGGACACTCGGTTTATAGGTTTTCTCGTTTTATCGTTGCTAATACGCTAACCTCGGAGTTCTCCAGCCGGCTTCATTAGCTTAGCTTAGCAAGCTAACGAGCTGATGTAGCGACAGCTGCGGGGGCGCTCATTGAAATGCGATGGGACCTTGTCTGGAGGAAAATTACTTTGGGAAATTTTACTGACTGTCTTGCACCATGTTGCTAGCTGTTGTGAAGCTGTAATGGATTCGTTAAGGTGAAGTGACACACGAGGGAGGTTACCGGTCAGGTGGGGCTGCTCGGATAGTTATGAGCAGTTTCAACGTTACAACTAGAACCTCCACCTTTAGCTCATCTTTGAGCAACGATAGTAAGAGTTCAACGGTCAGCGTCCGACCCGCCAACAACAACAACAAGGACTGGGCTTTGGGAGGCGATGTGTTCTCGTACTATCACGAGATGAGTCTCATGAACGACACGATGCAGGCAGGAATGTCCTCCGTCCAGTCAGGACTGGAGGGACACCTGCCGCTTTTACATGCCCGACACCACAGCGCACAGGGCGGCTTGTTGTTGGACCTGAGCTCCCCGGATTCCTACCTCGACAGCAGCTCCCTGGAGTACAGCGACAACGATGGCAACAACGCTGGTCCGTTGTTCGAGAGGAGGAAGAGGTCCAGGTCCAACAGCTCCAGACACCGATTCAACGAGGTGGTCACGGAGCTCGGGCCGGAGGAGGTCCGGTGGTTTTTCAAAGAGGACAAGAAAACTTGGAAGCCCTTCGTCGGGCATGACTCGCTTAATATTGAGCTCATGTTTCGGAAGTACCTGGAGCTGAACCCTGGTGCTGCAGGCTCCCAGGTCAGCGGCGGAGAGAAGGACGAGGAGGAGAGCAGCAGTAAAGGTGTGGAGAGCAGAGGGCTCAACGGTGCAGTGCCAGTAGAGACCAGGACCAGTAGTGTGCACGGAGGTCGGGGGTCCCTGGACACTTCCACCGTGTCCTCTGATGAGAGGGACCCTGACAGCATTGAGATCAGCGTGGAGCCAGTGTGTGTTCGTGGAGGGCTCTATGAGGTTGATGTTAAAGAGAAAGAATGCTATCCAGTCTACTGGAAGCGTAAGTATAATCAACCATAACTAAGTCTGCAAAATCATATTTCTGTTTTGCATTAGTTACCAACTCTTATTGCACAAGGAGGAAAGTACCAGAATCGATCAACTAAGTGCATGTCCTTAGGCTCTAATTCCTGTTATAAACCTCATATAAACTTTGTATTCTGCAGTATAAAGCCTTACTCCATACCAAAATCTCATCACAAGCAGCGTCCATGCCTCCTATAAAATTTCAAACTAGTAGCGGATTATACATTTGGTTTAGTAACTTGCTGAGAGCTGCATTGTTTTGCAAGATTTCCCTCATTGGCAAACTAATTACATAGCCTGGTCTTTTGGGAGCAACCCAGGATGTCGGTCTATTGAGCTCAGCTGATCTGTACTAACTAATTCATGGATATTTCCAGGAAAAGGCAGGGAACAAATGAAGGCGGTCGCTATCGGGCCTCAGAAAACCTGAACTGCATGAAAGGGTTCATGGGTAGCTGGCTCTTTTGAAGGTTAATGTCAAGTGACACTTGGAGTAGCAGTTATTTTCCTGACTGTAAATGCTGTAGATGGAAGTCCCTTGTAATCACTTGAGACCCTTGCTGTACTGTTTCAGCTTAGTTTCTGTCACTGCTAACACACATGCCATGTTAGCACTTTAGGCTCTGATGTACTACTTTTGAGATAGATACTGGAGAGAGAGATCAGTGTATGTAAAGTGGAAAGGTTGTTGATGCACTGTAATCCAAGAAGCAAAACATCCAAATCATGTGACATTATCAAGCAGTGTCATATGATTTCAAACATGTTAGTGTTATGTTGGCATATTTAGCAAACCATGTGAAAAGGCCATATTTCATTTCATAGGAACTTGAAACATCATGTTACATAAGGACTGCAAGCTTATCTTCTCTGACCAGACATGAACCACCTTAACAAATGAGTGATTAGTATCTACTGTCTCTATTACTGTCCTTCTTGTGTGTCTATCTTAGCCTTGGTGTTGTTATGGGCCTCTCTATATATCAATACAAGTATGCGCATGTGTTTTTAGCTCATGTCAGACAAGTGTGCCTAATTTAAGATCTGCTGTGGCACTCTTATTAACCACGGGAGAATCTGTTAATAATGTCACACAAGACTGTAATCAAAACTGGCCTCGCCCCATTAATCACTGAGCTGTGGCCCTCCTGGATTTGTCAGACTTCTTGAGTTAAATGGAAATCAGATTATGTCATTCAAAACAAATTCTCAAAGGGAGTTAGTTCCTAGAAAATGTCTGTAGCAACATTGCCGCTTTTATTGTACATATACAAGCAAAATACAATAAAATTGTATCTTAATTAGCATTATCTTTCACCCTTGCTAAAGAAATATGACACCGAAATGTCTGCCCATAGAAGAAAGTCATTGTTTTGCATTTACTACTAAATCTATGCTACTGCTGTCTTTCAGAACAAGACCATATTCCGGTGATGAGAGGCCAGTGGTTTATTGATGGTACCTGGCTTCCGTTAGAAGAAGAGGAGAGCGACCTCATTGAGCAGGAGCACCTGAACCATTTCCGTGGACAACAGATGCAGGACACCTTTGAGACAGATTTGATTGTCAAGACTGTTGACAGCAAAGATGGTGAGCACTGGGGAAGGGCAAGGGTAGAAGAGATTTAATTTTAGTGTCATACAATGTTCCAAACGTAGAAAGCTACAAAAACTGTCTCATTATCTTCTAACAACACAGCACTGAAGCATCCATTCTTGAAACAATTAACGTGATTATATATAAGTTTGATGGTGAATGTTTCGTACAGTCAGAATGGGGTCTGGGGTGTAAACAAAGGTCAGAATATCTTACTTGTGACTGTTAATACAAACATTAAGCACATTATTACAGCTGGATTCACAAATAATTACCTGCGTTGTGTTCCAGGTGGGAATTACGTCGCAAAAAGAACAAATCAGAACAGTTCTATGTAAAAGCAGTGAAAAGATGAAGTACTCCCTTAAGCTTTTTTAGTTATAAATCCCAGTAAAAAATATTCAGTTAAAATGTCAGTCCTCACAATAAAGCACAAAGAGACATAAATGGTGAATTATGAGACAGCCCTGCATGCTGTACTGTGGATGCTCAGTCAAAAAAAATTAATGGCCAGGTGCCTCCGTTCATGTGTGTGTAGGTTTTGTCATGTCATCCTTCCAATATAAAGCAGGTGCAGCCAGTACATTCTGGCACATCCCTCTCTTAGGGCTGGTTCAAGCGAAATGTAGCAGACTTTAGCTGTGAAAGGCAATAAGAAAGAGGTTCTTTGATTCAGCAGTCTCCTTAAGGCAGCCAGATCTACAAGACCTCCGCTGGTGATAAATGTGTGGGTGTGTGAATGTGGCAGCTAAACAGAGCAAAGCAGCGAGAAAAAGATGCAGCAACTGTTGAAGAAAGTGTAAAAATGTTAAGGCTTCATTTTAAAAGCATGACTCAAAACATCATCAGAATGATCTGGAACATACTGTACGTACTGTACATAGTAAAATACTAAACATCAAATGAAACAATGACTATCATTTAAAATCCAATGTAATCTAATTGCACTTCTACCTAACCTTGATGAGTTGTATTTCAATAATAAATGAATAATTACTGTTAAATTGGCTCAAACAAAAAACTTTGTATATTGCAAATCTATGTAGCCCAAGCATTTTTTTTTTGCTTGCCTTAGGCCTTGCCTCGCCTCGCACACTGTTGTTGACATGTAATGACACTGTCTCTCCCCCCTACTCAGAATAAATTAAGGCCTATAAATAAAATCATAAACAGAGCAGAGGAAAGTGGTTCCAGTAGACTGGATCAGTCTCACTGGCATTGTCACAGTTTCTGTTATGTACTCATAGCTCCTGACTGTGACCACAGGAGTGTTAAAGGAAAAAAAAAACTGCAAAACCTCTTGCACAAGCATTTTTGCACATGAGGATAGTGAAAGATGTAGATGTACATGGAGAGGTATAAAATCACAGAGGACAGAGGAATCATAGTCACATTATCTGCAGGGTGTGTGAAATATCGTGTAGCGACATGCAGATTAGTTTGGTGACACTTGAAGGCCCCTCTATTGCACAGCAGACAGATCACATGTCCTTAACTTGTCTAGTGGGTGAGCTGTATTAGTGCAGTAAAATTCTACTCACTTTGTGATATAGGGACAAAGGTAGAGGTATATGTTATTAAAACCCAACACCAGCTCCATTTTTACATGTTGCATGTAATGCATGGAGTGAAAACATTAATCTTCTGCTTGGAAAAATTCATGGTGCTTTTGTTGGCATATTGATTTCCATTTCTGTATTTAACTGATCATTGAAGCAAAGTGAAGCGATAGATTCTGTTAATTCAACTTCTTTAGGGAGCCTTTACAAGGGAGTGTTTTTTGTTGGAAGTAATAATTTAAGGCACTCAGAGCCAGAAAGAGGCTACCTTTAATGCACAATTGATAAATGTATCATGAAGTGAGTGAACTTTGTCCTGATAATACTGCCCATTTCCCTTGCTATCTTTTACTGTGTCTCCTACCTAGTGTTGCTCTGTTTTTTATAGTGTAGTGTTTGTGTTGCAGTGGCCTGCTGAGACTAAAGGTTAGTGAAGCAGAAGACATGGTAGGCATACCAGCATGTTATGCAGGCATAGCATCATAATGTGGGACTATTGCTAGGTACAGAGTGTGCATGGATGTCCTGTTCTTGCTTTTTCTTTATGAGTGATAAACGGAAGTTGCGACACAAAATGTGAATGTCAATAGATAGATTAAAATACAAATGTCAGCAGCTGACATTAATAGCAGAAAGAGTAATGTATGAGTAAATGGAGATGTTGGCCGATAGTCCAGTTATAAAGTACAGATGAATTTGTGTTAGTCAAAGTATTAAAAAAGAAGGATTAATTGTCACTTTCAGTGTTAGAGTCAAATGAACAATGACAGCTTTAACTGTAGGTCTTTGACAATATCTGTAGAAGTAAGGTTTTAATATGTTGGCTTTTGTGAACTTCAGGTGATAAATTGTTCTTCCCAAATGTTTTCCTTAAAATAACTTCAATGACTAGTCAAAATGTGTGCTTTAAAATGTGGAATTACCCTTTATCCTCCTGATTTCATCCTTCCTTATTACTTTTTAAGTGTTACCATTTGTAATGTGTACCTGCTGCCATTTGTCAGAAAAAAAATGACAGCCAGACAGTGAACTTTTGACATCAACAAGGGAGCCAAAGTCCTTATGTTATTTAAAGAAGCTTAAAATAGCAACATGGTTTGCAATTGATGGATTTTATGAATAGTCTCTCCATGTTTTGATGTCCCTTGGTCAACTTCACTTAATGGTGCCAGTGCCATTTTCCAAGCCCGACTGTGCAAAAAGAGTGTTGCACATTGAACGAAGCAGAAAAAAACTTTTAATTAGAAGAGGATTCACTTTAAGCTTTTATGATTTGGGTGTATTTAGCTGTAAGCCAATGGTGGAAACTATAGGGTGTGTCCAAGTCTGTCAGGCTTGAAAGACGTCAAGGGAAAATAAAGCCAGCAGGCTGGGCACAGTGTCATCTGTCAGCAATGTATTTTGTGTATGTTTGAGGAAGGCAAGGCTCACGTGTTTATTTACACATGCTACATGCTCAACTACATATTTATTCAGGCAGCACATGACACTAGGAACACACTGCATGATTAATCACTAACACGTGCTTAAGAGAACCAGAAAATGCAGACCTACTAACTCAGCGCACACTTAGCAGTAAGCTAGATATGGTCATTACTTTCAGTGAAGATATCAGATATTTTGAGGTCATCACATAGCAAGCTTCTTATACACTTGTACACATGTAAATGTAGTGTTCACTGTGACAGTATTAAAGGCAATATTGACAGTGGTTCAGTTTTTCTTCAGATAGATCTTGCACTTAGATCTACATACTAAGATTTATACAACACAAATTAAGCATTTTATTGCATTTTGACCTCCATGTACAAATCCCGTGCATAGCAGATATCCCAGTAATGAGTGAGCACTTATTTATAAATGGATTCATCAGTGCTGTAATGCCCAAATGGACATTACTGACTTGCTTTTACAGCAAACAAACCTCCTGTACACTCAGCAGTTCTCTGCTCCTCCACAGCCTTTCACCTCTGCTGTGGGAAACACTGCTGACATTTGCAAGTCTGATGTCTTCGTAATCACGGTTTAAATAGTTCAGTCATTTCTGAGACTTGATTGATTTGATTAACAAATTCTGAGGAGGAGTTTTCAGATGTCAAATCAAGAAATCTGCTTCCAACAGATTCAGTAATGTAATGTAAATAGGGCTCATGGTGTGTCTGGTGTTATAAGGACACAAAATTGAAATTTACCAAAGGTTTTGGTATAGGAAACACTCCCAGCCTATACTAAAATATTCTAAATAGCCTAACTTTAGTTTCTGTCTGTCAGCGTACATATGTGTGTGTTTTTGCATGTATGTTTTCAAAACATAGTAACTTGTGAAAGGAAGGAAAATGAAGTCATATTTGGTCTCAAACTATACAGTATATTGCAATAGATATCCTATTCTCATTTTCAAAAAAATACAACTTCTAACAATTTGCACCTATTAAGTCATCTTTTTCGTTTCTTGACTGAATTAAACAAGTTATGAAGCACTGACATTTCTCCCTACAGGAAAACGATATACTCTTTTCAGTTGCGCAGAAATGTTTGAGATATTGTCTCAGATATTGCCTACATAGACCTGTTTGTTTTCAGTGTGTGTAAGTGCAATTCAACACTACATCCTTTAAACAGTTATATGGGTATTATTGCATTAGTATTGTATTCATTCATTAATCCATATGGTAATGTAAGTACTGCTATATGTTGTCATAAGTATGTGTCATACATACACAAAGAGAAATGATTACCTTTATGGCATGTTTAATCACAGTAACGGCTTGTGTAGATATCAGTTCTGTGGACTTCTGTAATGAGTGTTAAACAGATACTACCTCAGTCATCTAAGGCACACATCAAACAGCGCTGCAGTTTGGGCTGTCGGCTCGTCCTAGCCTATTACCTAGGCACTGTTTCAGGTTATTTCCTGCAGCCACCAGGTCCCTGCAGTAACCAGGACCGACTTCTTGTCTGTCCTGGTTGAAGGAGTAACCTGAGTGCAGCGCTACTTGATAGATTGACCTGTTCAAGAGTGATGACAGCGGTAGTCTGTGTGACTGACACCAGGGTGATGGCCATTACTCACTCTTTGTTGGTTGTCAGTTCTCTCCCACCTACCCCCTTTCTACCTCCCTTTTCTGTTCAAATGGAGTGGATATCAGACGAGTGCTAAAACTACATGTCACAAGCGCAAACGCTGTCAAGGTACTGTAAAATACCAAGTTGTTTTGTTTTTATTTCTGTTGTCTTAGATCTTCTAGCTTGTACTCCCCTCCTTGTAGATCCTAGGTCTGTGTGGGTCTCGATTTTCCTTTCTTTTGTGGTTCAGACCTTTGAAATCTGATGTTTAGAACTAGACCTAGGCTCAGTTAGAAATGGTTGTATTCATATGGATTTAGACTGTTCTCCATTGCAGCCTTAACTGGGCTCCTTTTGTGCTGTGACCCAGAGTTGGTAGTGCTGCTGTTCCTGCTGCTGCTTTTTGAGGAGTCCGTTTGCCATCTTTTTTGCTGGAATAGTGAATAGACAACGTGGTTCACTCAACTAATAGGGCAAAACCCCTGAAACCAGTAAGATCTGGAATAAATAGTTGGTCCTCAAAAAAGCCAAGGTGCTTTACTCCTTTTTTTTTTTTTTTTTTTTTTTTGCTTTTCTTCAGTCTCCCCAGCCATGTCTTCCACTATCTCTCTCATTGCTTTCTTTCTCTCATTCCCTCTGGCTATTTAACTGGATCATTAATGAACCACTATCAACAGCTCCCACTTTAAGAGCTATGAACAAAGCACTCTGTTGAGAGCAAAGCACAATTGATGAGCCAGACAGAAGAGCCATTGTGGCCTTACTATTATAGCCCTTAACATGTTGTGTAGTCGCCCTTTTTGAGGTCCATCACTGTCCTAGTTCTGAGTGTATTGAAAAGAGAAGTCTCTGGGTGTGTTTCCTCATCTTGTAGTAAATTCAAGCGGTTATTGGCCTAAAGCCTAGTGTGCAAAGCAGACCTAAACATAGACCTGTGATTTTTGTGTATATTGCACCACCTGAGCTTAGAGCATGCAGTGCAATAGTACGCCTTTTCTTTTTTCACTGATGTCACATTGACATTACAGCATCTGTGTTGTCTCAAGGCAGACAAACCTTGCTAAGATTTCTAGCTATTTTGTTTTCCACACCGTAGACAAGAAAAAGTTGTAGGTTATGTCTTGTTTCTCCTCTTTCAAAAACAAATGCCACCTGTGCCTTTATCATTAGATATTGGCTGATTATTAGTTCAAGGATACCTCGTTTTTCTCCCCTCCTCTTGTGTTTTTTTCATCTTTCACAGACTCCATCACACTTAACTTCATTTTCAGTTTACCCAGTCTGTTCCTATTCTTTGCCACATCCTTCGTCCCTTCCTTTTCATCAGTCTCCCTTATCCTGTGTCTCTCAGTAATTCTCCGTAGCCGTGTTAGAGAACTAGCTCAGTAAACTCTTTCTTGGTTGACTGCCACACTTTGATCCCCTCCTCTTTTTCTCTTCCTTTCACAATGCGCTGCCCTTCATTGTAAAACAGGAAGTGTTCTTGCACATTACCAAAGAATTACTCCATCTCAATTGTTACAGTTTTACTCCAACTAACATTTAATATTAATAAAATCAGCTAACTGGTCTAGCTCAGCAAGTTTCTGTTAAAGTTGGACTAATACCTCCTGTTTTACAGTTCACTTAGCTACAGATAAATCTCAACAGGTTGAAGTGGCTTCACCCAACTTTGCATAACACTATTGGTTTCATGGCCAGTGCCACCTTCTTTATCAACCATGTCTTCACTTCTGTGTCCAAGTGGTGTTTGAGGAAAGGAGGCCACTTTAAACTGTTTGAGATAAAGCCAAACTGGGTGGTGAAAGGTCCTTTTCTCAGGAGAGCTGGTTGTTCTCTTTCACTGCTTCTACAAGTATTGGTTTAGTATTATTTCATGTGGTGATTAGCATACGCTTCATTTGCTGTTGAGCAGTTTCACTTGAGGATCTGCAGATAAATGGAGATGTGGGACAGAAGCAACTGTCTATCATATCTCACTTGGGAACTTCATCCTGACATAAGCTTGTTTTATTTGGCCTGGAAAAATGAAAAGTTTCCCCGTGTTACTCCCAATTGGTCTAGTGCTTAAGAATTTGTCTTGAAAAACTCTCCTTCTTCCGGACTCTGCTTGTCCTCATTTTTCGGAAGCAGTCATTCGTTTTCACACTGGTTGCACTCAGAGTGAACAGGTCTCAGCTAAGGTACAAGAAGTGCTCTGCCTCTCGTTGCCCACTTGTCGTGCTTGTCCAATGAGAAATTCTCCTGCCAGGCAACAGAGGACAGGTTAACTCAGATGTGTTTCTTACCTTGTAGACCTGGCCAGTGTCTTAGCAAGCAATATCTGATAAGTGTCCAAATATTGAAGGATGTTCTTGGTTATTTTTCCACTGCTCTATGACATGTCCATATGGCATGTACAAAAGACATGCATCATAGTAACTATATTTCATGTACACTTGTATTGATTGTACATTGCTGAGAGTTTCAAGCTTTCAAAAAACTGAATCTAGAAATCTTTTTCCAAGTACTTTGCCCTGTTCTCAGGGGTTTTAATCTGCAGTTTGGTTCAGAGCAGTACAGAGCCATGACTGTGCTCTGGATCAATTCCAAAGTCTTCCACCAATCTCATCCAAATGAACTTGACTGTGCAGGGCATTTAAAGGACATGCGGCAGAGACATAAATAACTCTCTTAAGTGAGCCTGTTTCGTTTATCACTCTTAGCTTCTGTAGCAAATGGTGTCTCCTCTCGAGCCATAACTCTGCTCTTACTTGCCCTAGTCACTGCATTACATTTTTACAAAACAACCTGGAGAAATATTAAAATGAAAGCAAAAGGAATTTAGATGTCAGCATATAAAAGATCCTCAGTCTGATGATGCATAAGCAGGACGACAAGCAAGAGCTGAAATATGCAATCACGGTGTGTGATAGTTTGATGAGTTTTTCTTTCTGCAGATCAATGCTCCAGACTGCATTTGATTGAGCTTGTTCAGTTAGATTGACCCTAGACTTTTGATATTTTGTACTAAATTCAAGATTGCCATAACTTTGTGCAATTTTTATGTCTTCAATCTCTTTGCTATCCCTAAAATGTGTGATCACAACCCTTTGTATCAGTGAATCTCTCTCCTTCTCCCTGATGTTCCCTTGCCAATTTTCCCCACACCATCTGCAAATGCCCTCCTTTCTTTCCTCTATCCATTCATTCACTCACTCCTCTCTCACTGCCCTCCTACAGCGATCCACAGTCTGAAGCTGAGTCGGACACATGTGGATTGGCACAGCGTGGATGAGATCTACCTCTACAGTGATGCCACCACTTCTAAAATTGCACGCACCGTCACCCAGAAACTGGGCTTCTCCAAAGGTCTGGAATCCCTCATGGTCATCATCTTTGCAATTAAGATGGACAAACAGTTTTGTAGCCGTACATATGTGTGTGTGTGTGTTCTGATCACTGAAATAGTAATACAACTTAAATGTTTTGATTATTTGGTTAGTTTTACTCTATAACTATTACCACAAACAAATTGCCAGTGAAAGCAGAAAAATGTATAATTAAGATATGACATTTCTAAAAGAAGAGGTTTGTTCTTTTGTGTCATAGTTACGTTACATGTTTTGGCCATGCTAGTAAGGGGGTTTGAGGGATTGCATTTGTTTTGATCTAGTCTGGAAAATCTCAGCAGGTAGTGTACTGTTAACATTAAATCTTGTACAGATATTTGTTGCCCTCACACAGTTTGTCTGAATGACTGTAATGTTGTTTGTAGCCCCACCATGAGATCAACATCATTTTTTAAAGTAAATTATTCAACATCTATTGTATCAATGGTACTGAAGTTTGGTGCCGACTTTTATGTTCAGATATTAATGAAGCAACAGATTTTATAGGGATCTGTAAAATTTACAATATCGTCTAGTCAAAATGTTCATTTGTCCTACATTTTAGTTAATGACAAAATACGTTAAAAATTGATTACATTTTGATCAGTCTCCACTGTAACTTGTATGCTGTACGTAAAAGCCAGTGCCAGCTTGCTATGCTTGTCTCTAGCATCCCTGTTTGTTTCTCTGTTAGTTCGTTATCCCCTTTGTTATAAATGATATGAAACCAAACATTTATTCAAAAACATAGTTGCTTTCATGTTTCAGTAGACCCACCTCTCTACTAATCTAATGCACAAGTTACCTGCTGGTTATGGCATTTCTAGTATGCAATCATTTGCTAGCATTAGCAACCATTTGGTAACAGTTATTTAAACACAACTGGGTACGGTTCCAACTCTTAACTGGATTAGCTCAGAAAATCACACAATGTCCATCTGCCATTTGTAGGGACAAAATGTCCCAAGTGTAACTTAAAAGATAGCAACTGCAGTTTGACCAGGTCAGGTTTTTGATCTGTATAGATGACTCTAATCTGCTCTACAGTCTTCAAGGTGTATGATACATTTTATCTCCTGCTCACAGATTATAACAGGACAATCTGGTACTGGCTATCTAAATCTCTCCCGACAAACAAATCCTCAGTGAAGAGATATGTCTTTGGCGCTATCCAGACAGCAGCAAAGTCAGCAGGATCACCTTGCCGTACAGCACATGACTACGCTAGATTATAGATTCTAAATAAGGACACATGCTCAGCCCTGTTGGCACATTACGTGTAACCATACAACTTCGGGCCACATTCACAGCAGGAATCACTGTCTCACCTACTGGCCTCGTTGGACTCCGCACAGCATGTTATTTTAACACCATCACTCAGTTATTTATAGCCTGCTAGTGAACAGTGTTTTTTGTTTTTTTGCAATGTGTTACAGAATATACTGAATTTAAATGAATTGCTTGTATTAGCAACAAACAGCTCACTACCTTCAAATAAAGATCCAATTTTGTCCTGATTTGTCTCTCAGCTTCAAGCAGTGGTACACGGCTCCATCGGGGTTATGTTGAGGAGGCCTCACCTGAGGACAGACCACCTCAAACTACACACATCGTCTTTGTGGTTCATGGAATCGGACAGAAGATGGACCAGGGTCGCATTATTAAAAACACTGGAATGTGAGTTGGATTTTTTAATAAGCTGATTTGATTGGGGGTTTTCTTGTGTTTATGTTCTTTTATGATAACAGCATTTTTACTTTAAGCCATTATAATCAGTTTTAAAAGGGACATCTTCCACCTTTTACATATTGAATTTATGCATTAAATCCACATTCAGTCGAGATTAATGCAAGCGCAGTGTGAGGAAAATACCTTACATCCAGCGATGTGATGTTTAAATGGCCACAAACTTTGTTTTCTATCTTGTCTTTTTTTTTGTCAGTCTTTTAAACTAGTTCTGTTATCATTCACATCATGTTTTTTATTTTGTATCTGTCACAGGCACAAATCGTATTTGCTGCTTTAAAGGGTTATGAATTGTCCCATTGTTTTTTGTTTTTTTCTGTGGAAGGTTTGACAGGTTTCAGATGTTGACTAGTCTGGCAGGTTTTTCTTGTTCCAGGTCACATTATTTGCTCAACACCGTGACCAGTTATGTAATTAGCACGTTTACAGAATGCACAGCCTAAGTGCAAAGCAGTGCTTATTACATATTAACAGATGGTGCTCAAGCATTAGAATACAGATGGCATAATAATGGGTTAACAAAATCAGAAATGCACCTCTGTTTTTCCCTCTTTGTTCATACAAATTCAGTTAAAGCAATAATGACACTGAAACTGCAGCTTTTGTGTTTTTGTTCTCATGTTCTTTCTCCATCTTAGACCATTCTGTCTGAGTGTTAAAACAGACATATGCTGACTGGTTCACCAACATCATCAAGCGACATTCCATGCCTATTTTTAGCCATGTCAAATGTGACTTTCAAATGTTTTGAACAGCACAAATTGGCCAACATACATATACTCAGCTCTGCCTGGGTGTACATATAGTTTTACTGCTGTGTAGATTACTGTTAGTAACATTAAATTGTAATGAAGGTCCAGATTACTTCCTTTAACATTCCGAAGCATGCACCACTGTTTTGTTTGGCTGATGGCTCAACTTCCAGAGAATGATATCCCACAACCTTGGCACATAAAACTGAAACTATCAGTCGATGATGTTAGATGATTCTTTAACCAGTCAGCTGAGTTCCTTTTGTCTTTGAAAGGTTTCATGCCGTCATGAGGAACTTTGTCAAAAGCTGACATTTGTGTTTAGTTTACAGGCCTCTAGTGAGGAAGTTACAATGTCAGAACACAATACTCACTTAAGCTTCTAGAAATTAGATAAAGCAAATTATGACGGCATTTGTTCTTTTATAAATAACATCTCACTGAAGCTAAGTTGTGTATAGAACACTGAGCAGATGTTGTTAAAGCAAGGCACCATCCTTTTCTATGGTTATGTGTTAGGTGAAAGATTGTGGCGTCTTCAGTAGGACTACTGTGTTGGCCTTGGTCCATGGCCTCGCAGTACTACTGCAGACAATAGTACAGACTGTACAGATCAGAGCCATGTGTGTCTCTATGTCACAAAGTCGCTTGGAGCACTATACCAGCTTAGACACACTAAGCAGGTAAAGTAGACCAAGTCAAGCTGCAGAGCACTTTAAGCCTGACTGCCATCTCCCTGTGGATTACAGCACACACTTTCCTCAGCCAGGAGGAAAGATCAGCCTGACATGTCTAGTCTGTTCCTTGTTTGTCGGTTGTTGTTGTTGTTTTTTTGTTTTTTTTAAGCGAATTAATTTCCAGTCTGTGCCTTTCAGAGTTTCTGCAGCACTAGTGAAAGAGGAAATTGTGGGACTATTTGGTCTCGAATCAGCAAATGTTTATTTAAAATGTATTTAGATCCACCTAGAATGTCAAAGCTCACTGTCCAGTTGATGCAAACCTCAAAACAAAGGAAACCTTGTGGGTGCAGCACAGAAAGCTACATAATGCACACTCAAACCTTTGAGCATTTAAGTTCCCCTGCAGACACACTAGATTGTCCTATCAAAACCTGCATTAGGTGCCCCATTAACAGACCAGTCACCTAAAAGCTTCTAACCCTACCTCACCCTCTCTCTCTTTGTATATTTAGTGTATCCTGCAAGCTAATGCTGCCCCATATAGGGCTAGTAGCAATGTAACTATTGTGTGTGTGCTGTACAAGGACAGCTATTGCATCAGTAATCAGATAAGTGGACGTCAGTCTTCTCCTCCAACAATCATTTAAGCCTGAGAGAAAGAGTGCAAACACAGATGCTAGTCAGTCTATAGTACGGCCGGATATACACAGAGAATGTTACTCATACACTCACAAACTGTCATTATCATACAGTACTTCCCAGACAGTACAGCGATGACAGTGTATTTACATTAAGCCAATATTTACCAAAATGCACAGTTTTCAGAGTGATGTGGTCATCATATGCTGCATCTTCTTGATTGTGTCCATTTAGGCTGAGGGAGGGTGTGAGGAAGATGGAGGAGAAGCACTTTTCAGAGCACAATGAAGAACACGTGGAGTTCCTGCCTGTCGAGTGGCGCTCGAAACTCGCACTGGATGGAGGTGTGTGTTTTTGGCAATGTGCATTCGGTTATTCTTTTCTGTTTATTCTGTATGCAGCAAAGCTGTTGTCATCCACTGTAGACTTTGCTATGTATGAAAAGACTTAGTAACCCCTTTGAGCTGCTCTAAGTAAGGCAACAGTGGTATCAGCCAGGCTTAGTTATTTAACTGAAAGTGTTTGAGGCTGTGTGGTATGAGCATAGCACGTGAATTCACCAACTTTCCATTGAGTTTTATTTTGTATATAATACCAGACCTATTCTGTCTGTAGTAGATCTATTTTGTACTCTGATATTGGTATCTTTCTGTAGATACGGTAGACTCAATCACACCAGACAAAGTGAGAGGACTGAGAGACCTTCTCAACAGCAGCGCCATGGACATCATGTACTACAACAGCCCCCTTTATCGGGATGAAGTGAGTCATACACTTTAAGAAGCTGTTATAGATCTGTTGTACCTTTTACTTCTGCTAAAAACCCCTTCAATCCCTCTCCACAGATTACTAAGGGCCTAACACGAGAGCTGAACAGACTGTACACACTTTTCTGTGCGCGGAACCCTGATTTTGAGGAAAGAGGTGGCAAAGTGTCCATCGTGTCTCACTCCCTCGGCTGCGTCATCACCTATGACATTATGACAGGATGGGATCCTGTTCGCTTCTGTCTGCAGGAGCATCACGTTGTGGAGGAAGAGCTGGACTTGCGCTGGATGTCGTATGAGGAGAGGCATCTTTTAGAACAGCTGAGGCACACAAGGAATAGGTAAAGTTTGCTAATATAGAATGATTCTCAAGGACTGTATTTATACCTGTATGTCTGTAAATATTCTCACAGTCTTGGATAGAAAGCCTCAAAGAAAGTGGTCAAGATCTCAGAGAAATTTTCTAATCTACCTTCAATCGCTAGTGCAGCTCATATTTTTCCAATCTCTTCTAAATTCGACACCAAATCTAGTACTTGTGTTTGTTTGTCATGCACAATACAGTGTGTGCTGCTAGCTACTCTGCTCATGCTCCAATGTCAAGTGGTAGGTTTGGTTTTTCTATTTGTTGTTGTGTGGGCTGTGGAATATTCTGATGCCTCGTGATCAGATGTAGTGGAAAAGGCTTTTAATACATCTGCTCTGCACCAGTCCATCACACAGTGTGTGCGATGTGATTTATTGTGTGCACCATTACCGTAGTGAAACTGCCAGAGTATGAGATATTGATCTAAGTGGTACAGAAATTGTTTGATGACTGATGTGAAGACAAAAGGTTTGTGTGGATAATGGGTGCATGTCTACGTAATATAAGCTAATGTATATGGGATATTAATGAGAATTAGATTGCAACTATTTGTCAGGTTTTAGAAGTGTTTTAAATTTATTTTTATAGTATATTTCAGGAAACTGTTTTTTTGCTTCTGACAGGTTGCGAGAGCTGCAAAATCAAGTCATCACATTGGAGGCCTCGAAGCCTTCAGCCCCTCCGGCTCTCAAATTTAAGGTAAGTTGCTCAGATATGGTAATATACTACACCCTTGCAATGTGAAATTACTCTAAAATGGTAAATAGTAGTGATTTCAACATTTTTAACAAATACAATTTGTTAAAAAGCAATATAATTATGTGCCATACACTTCAGCGAATATGTCTACTATTACAGGAAAAAAAAACAGAAATGAATATCCTTTTGGCCTTTGTAACTTTGCTGTGTAAACAAGTGCTGTTTATGTCAATACCGGAGCCTCTTTTTGTGACTCGTGTCATCTTTGCACCCTTTGCCTTCCAGGTAGAAAACTTCTTCTGCATGGGTTCTCCTCTGGCTGTGTTCTTGGCCCTGAGAGGGATTCGTCCGGGCAGCAGCTGTCACCAGGACCACATTTTGCCCACATCCATCTGCAGCAGGCTCTTCAATGTCTTCCATCCGACAGACCCTGTGGTAGGTCTGCCTTGATTGTCCCAGCCCTTACAGATGCCATTTCAACTTCTAACGGGCTCTGCGGATAGAAATGAGAACTCAGATGTGTAAAAAACCCTGCACTGTATGTTTTAGACAGTTTTTTACTTTAAACTAACTCAAGTTTTGCTTCTTTGTTTAGGCCTACAGACTGGAGCCCCTCATCCTCAAGCATTATAGCAATATAGCACCTGTTCAGATACACTGGTAAGAACAGAATTTTGTAACACATGTACAATGTCGATTAAAAAGTGTTCACCTCCCTTGGATGTTTCACCCTTTTGTTGCTTTTATGCATGACATCATGGTCAATGTAATTTGGCTTTTTTTTTAATGAGAATTTTCCTCTTTAATATCAAAGTGAAACAGATTTTTATAAAATCATGTTAATTAATTAAAAATATATAAGGTAAAGTAAATGATTTTATAAATATTCACCCCCTTCAGGTCAGTTATTAGTAGATGCACCTTTGGCTGCAGTCACAGCACTGAGTCTGTGTGGATATGTCTCAATCAGCCTTGCACATCTGGCCACTGCAATTCTTCCTTGCAGAACAGCTCAAGCTCTGTTAGGTTGCTCGGTAATGAGGCGTGAACAGCTCTTTTGAAGTCCAGCCACAAATTCTCAATTGGATTGAGATCTGGGCTTTGATTTTGCCACTCCAGAACATTCACCTTGTTGTCTTTGAACCATTTTTGTGTAGCTTTCGTGGTATGTTTACGGTCATTGTCTTGCTGGAAAATAAATCTTCTCCCAAGTCGTAGTTCTCTTGCAGACTGAGTAAAATTATCCTACAGGATGTGGTGATATTTTTCAGCATTGGTGTATCCTTCCACCTTTCCAAGCCTTCCAGGGCCCGCTGCTAAGAAGCACCCCCACATCATGATGTTGACACCACCGTGCTTCATGGTGGAGATGGTGTGTTTGTTGCGATGTGCAGTGTTTGCTGTTCGCCAAACATAGCATCTAGTCTGATGGCCAAAAAGCTCAATATTTGTCTCATCAGACCAAAGAAGCCTCTTCCAATTGACCTTGGAGTCTCCCACATGCCTTTGGGGGAATTCCAGGTGAGCTTTATATGAGTGAAAGGGAGATCACCTGAGTGCAGCTGATGTGTGATCAACTGCACTCAGGTGATCTCCCTTTCACTAATTGTGACACTGCTTGCATCAACTAGCTGGACTTCTGTTGAATTAGATCATTCACTTTAAAAGGGGTGAATATTTATGCAATCATTTACCTTATGTATTTTTAACTAATTTACATGATTTTGTAAAAATCTGTTTTCACTTTGATATTAAAGAGAGGTTGTTTTTTTTTTTTTTTTTTTAAATTCTTGTAAAAAAAAAAAAAAAAAAAAAAAGCCAAACTATATTGACCATGATTTCGTGTATAAAACGAACAAAAAGGTGAAACATTGAAGCGGGGTGAATACTTTTTATCAGCGTTGTATGTAGTTATAATATTGCCAGAGTCTGTTTGTGCTTAATATCTGAGGTTTGTTTTGGTCATCAGGTGTAGTGCCACTAACCCTACACCCTACGATGAGATCCGACCGACGTTCCTCAACCCAGTCAAAGAACCGACATCTGACACTGAGAGCATTCCCAGTCCGAGCACCTCTCCTGTTCTCCCCCGCAGACACTATGGGGAGTCCATCACCAGCCTGGGCAAGGCCAGCATACTGGGTAAGGCCCACTATCATCTCTTTCTAACTTCAAAGCCAAACCTAGCCCTTGTTTGTTTTTTTACATTACTAAAAAACTTATGCAGGTTCAGTCACAATCATGGACAGATTTTAAGGGTAATTTATAAGGATTTGTGCACTACCTGACAGTTTTGCAAAGGATCTTAGCTCTGAAACAGTTTCAATATGTTCACTTTGTTACTTCACACCAGATCAGATTAACATGGAGAGTTGAATATATGTAGTGTAAAGTACCAGGAATGCAGAAAAGGGGTGTTGGTGTTCTTGTTTTAATTACGCTTCAGACAATTTCATTTTTCCACATTTCCTACACCTGGAGGCTTAGATAGAAAGGTGAACAAATTCATTTCTCTTTTCTGTGAATTCATGCTGCCTACATTCCATTTTATCTTGAGATCAATGTTTGAAATGCTGTAGTTAAGGGGAGTTTTTTTTGGCAACAGTGACATCATGTGGCAGTGAGGGGAATATGCTTCTGTTGCTAACACTGTTACGATGCCATTATTTGCACTTAGTTTTTTATATATATATATATATATATATATATATATATATATATATATATATATATATATATATATATATATATATATATATATACTCACTAGATGTGTTATTATCATTTGTTTTTTTCATTGTTGGACCCACATTCCAACTAGTTTCCTTCATTTCTCTCACACTCTTTAAATTCCCTCACTGTAGGAGCGGCAAGCATAGGAAAGGGCATCGGAGGCATCCTCTTCTCGCGTTTCTCTCGCTCCAACAGCCAGCCCTCAGTGTCCTTAGGGCTTGATGGAGGGGCGACTGCTGAAGAAGATGAGCAGAAGCGCACAGAAAGCCAGTCAGCGTATGGCCTCTCCACCATGATTCGACCCACCTCACCTATTACTGACACATCACGTGAGTCTGCTTACCAGTCCAGCACCAAACAATCATAGAGGGAGACTAATTTTTATTTGTAGAAGAAGTCATTCTTCTTAAAGAGGGTATTTTACAGTAATTCATGGATGGACAAACCTGTTTCTGTCTTGCAGTGGAGCTGGAGCGGCGCATCGACTTTGAGCTGAGAGAAGGTCTGGTGGAGAGCCGCTACTGGTCGGCAGTGACCTCGCACACAGGCTACTGGTGCTCCCATGACATAGCTCTCTTCTTGTTGACCTTCATATACAAACAGAAGACGACACCCCCTGACCCAGCAGAAGATACGCCGGAGCCAGACTGAGGCAGCACATTTGTTACAACACACACACACACACACTTGAATGGTGTCTTATAGTACTGAAGGTGTTTGTCATCTTCTCAACAAAGTCAAACGGTGACATTGCTCATTTTCAGATACACTAATTTTCCCTTTTCCTTTGTCTCCTTGTGACCTAACTCTTTCAACACTTTGGAATCAATACTAACAAACTGACTCAAAACTTCATTCCAAAATGTGCATTTTTGTCTCTTTTTGTTGTGTTTGCACACATTTGCACACCCTAAGGGTGACAGTTATAGACCAGGAACCCCTAAGGAGGTGCACCATTTGCCAGTATGACCGCAGGCTACATGTAAATATGGAATACAAGTCTAATGAGTCTGATGCTTGGGAGTTTGTTGCATCTGGTGGATAGACTTCTAACTTCATTATCTAACTTATCCTGAACTGAAACAGCTGCAGCATGTTGATAAAGTGTCCATGTGTTTCCTGTTAATCAGTGCTTAAATCCAGCCACTCTCCCACCGACTCGGTTTGGAGCCTTGTCACACATTTGCCTGACCCTCAGTCACTGGGGTCTCAAGTTCTGTGTCTGATCTTTTCAACTTTTTCTTTGCTATAAAGGAAAGAGAAAGTAACTTTCAAAACAGTTGTTTTGTTTTTTTCTTTGAGGATTTAGCTACTACATGTCAAAAAGCGAATGCTAAAAAACAATGCAATGCCTTTCAAAGTCAGCCAAACAATGTTATTCATTTTGAATATTTTCAATATTTTTCCACACAAAATCAAAACAGCATAGGGCATTATCCCTTTAATATTGTCTTGGCAATAAGAAAAATAACTGACCATGTTATTTTTAGTTTGTTTTTCTTAATGTTTTATATCCATTTCTATTTCAGATAATTTGATTCTACAAATAAATATACACCAAATAACCTGAGCAAAGCAATCATTTTATATATTACAGAGTCAAATAAAGCAGACTTTTCCTTTATGTCGATATTCAGTAGCAAAACAGTACAGTTTTTGCTTTAATACATAGGACAAATGTCTGTTGCTAACACAATAGTTACAGCTAAATATCCTCGTAAGATTTCATGTTGCATACGGAGGTTTACTACCACATGATGCTTGTTTAAAAACAGGCATATCTTCATTGTTAAACAACAGTCCGATATATTTAGTTATTTTCTAACAGTTTATGATTTCACATTACAAATCTTGATTTCATTTATAAAACAAATTCTCATTCAAAACAATCACTCATTCAATCTAAAGTCATACTTCTATTTTAAATATAAGTTATGGAGAGGTTTTTGTGCTCATATCTTTTTATTGATATTCAGATAAAATCAGTGGTATACTAGATATATCTTTTCTTAAAAAATTAATATTTTTCTTAGCAACTTTCAGGCTCTTGAGGATATAGACCTGGATCTCATCTTGGTTAAAAATGGGATTCCAACTTGTGGCCAAATAACTTTTATGTGTCTAACTTGTTAGCTGCTTAGCTTTAGTAATGCTAAGGCTAATGCATCATCCATGAAAATGTAATTGGCCTAGGTAAATAAAAATAGATTATCTGTTAATTTAGGCTTTTGTAATATGTTGCACACAAAAATTAACTGCATCTTGTTCGCCTTGTTGTCACTTTCCCCTTTTGAGCAAAGAATATGTCCGTTTGTCTTTGTATTTGTGTAAAAGAGGGGTTTCTTTATTCTTGAAAACCTGCATGTGCCAGTCTTTTGACTGTGTGATTGTCTAATTGACACTACTTACAAATTCATTCATAAAAGAAAAACCTAAAGGTAACTGGGGACAGCAAATCATGATTTGTTTTCTTAAAAGGATTTTTGACGTCGGTTTACCAGAGCATATATATGTATAAGAAAATACCGATAGAACTTATATTAGTTCATCGTCCCGGTAAGAATTCTGCAGAAATTAGAATGCTTCCTCACTTTGCATGGTGTCATATTAATAGCAAATGGATGTTGGAACAAGAAAATAGTGCAGAGTGCCAACACCGTCTAAGAAACTTTGTTATAACTATAAAACCACTCGTGATCGTTTATGGATTTCTATTGAAGTCGTTTTAAATACATTCGCAATGGATGACGAAATGGAACTGCCCTCATATTAATGTTCATGGAGTCACGTGACAGACTTTATTACTGTCAGTGTCAAATTTAATTTGTGTCCTGCTGGTTGTAACATCATACTTATCAAGAGCTTATTTTCATTTGTTATGGTGCAAGCTGCAGCTTTACTGTTCCACACAAGGGCTGTAGCTTAATGGTCCACCACTTAATGGAATCAGTTTTTTGGGGGGTGTTTAATGTCTGTGTTATGTGTGCAAAGACTTACTGACTAAAACCAGGCTGCCTTGATGAGATGCCCGATAGGTAACCAGGAAGTAGTATGGAAGCTGGGACAAATAAGGGAGAGTGATATGAAAGTGTTGCTATTTGAGCTGGTGGATCTTACACATTCATTTGCAATGAATTGCACAGAAGCTATGTTAAAAAAATAAAAAAACAACAGCCCATTTTATTTATTCATTTTTGCTAATCGTGTGTTTCTTGGCAGCAATAGATGCAGAAAGTGATTTCAACATGTTACTTGATAGGAGTCCTGGAAATATTACATATGTAGAGCAAAATACAGTAGCAATTCCATTGTTGCCTCTGCATCTTCAAAACCACACTTTGTGGGTTCAGACAAATACGTACTGTAGGGTTGTGGACAGAACAGTGTAACAATAGCAACAATGTTCCTGCCAGTGTTTGTGATTTGGCCGTGTTTCCAAAATGTATGTAAAATCTGCACATTTTGCATTATAGCAATTTTTGATCAAAGCACAGACTTTCAAATGTGTTCACTTTGCTTGCTACAAAAAAACTAGCAAGTTAACTGGAAAGCATTAAAGAGAATTTTGTTAAAACACATTGTAATTTTGACTATGTAAGCATTTAATGTACAGCATTTTGAACGACGACAGTATATTTTTCTTGTTAAAGGCACCACAAGCATCAGGGAAATGTCTGCTGTTACGTGTTTTGTAGATTCGACACTCTTGTTGATGCCAGATTGAAGCCATTATTAAGTAAAACAATTCAGCACAGATGTCACTCTTTAAACTGTTCACAAGTGGATGAATAAGTTCTGTATGGCTTGCGGCCATATGTAGTCAGACGTGGTGGGGGGGTGAAAAAGAGATGCACATTAAAACTTACTGCGTTGAGTGAAATGTGTTAAACAGGTAACGCTGTTGCTTCGACTTTGATCGGATGTCTGGAAAGGTGTTCTGTGTCTGTCCCTAGAGCTGTGCAATAACCCATGCCTGTAATGGATTCTAACTGCCATCCAAAGCACTGTATTTATTTCCTTTTATTAAAGCATTTCTTTTTGGATACAATCATTATTTTGCAATCTTTCTTCTTTCACACGTAACACTAGGGGGGGAAGTTTTAAATTATAAACCTCTGTTGTGTAGGAGGAAGGACAAAGATGGCTTCATTGCTCATTTCCAGACTCATTTTGGAGGACAATAGAGCTTTTTGTTCCTCCGAAACTCGGATCAGATTCTTTCCGAGGCGCCCCCCCTCCACTGAAATGAATAGCAAAGCTGACTTATAGATTGTGAATAGGCCGCATTGTAATCCATAAGAAGTCATCTCTTCCAAGGGGTTTTAATGCAGTTTAGCAACATCTGCAAAGGCGAGGCTCACAGATGGGACCAGTTAGATTAGAGGTGCTTCATAAATAATGGATAAAGCCCTGCTGTTCTTTGTTTGGCCAGAAGAGGTCAGTCATCTGTTGGTTATCCTGGAACAAAGCCCCCATAGTGACCATCTGTCCAGTGCTCCTGTTTCCATTTATTACCCTTAACTAAATGAGATATTTTGACACATGACAAAGTGCTTAAATATAATCATGATTGATCAGTTGTGTCCTTGTACAGTGCTGCTAAACTGGAAGAAAACGCAAAAATGTGTAATCCAGACTAAAAAAATGCACCTCTGAATCACCTTTCCTTACCTCCTCCACCTCCCTGCTCCCTCTTTCTCCTCCTTTCTACCTCCTCCGTCCTCATCCACATCATCATCATCAGCAGCAGCAGCAGCAGCCGAGCCAGCTCCCCTATCTGACTCTCCTGTGCTGCATCTGACTGACTCAAATGTTTACTCTGCAATTAAAACATAGCCTATAAAAGGCAATGAGTCGGCTGCCAGACACTGACGAGGGGGTCAGAGCTGCGTGGAGAGAGAGGTTATAAATCGCTTTGATGCCGACCGTAGTCTGAAGGCCCAGATTCCTCAGCTGGAGGCTTGGAGCTGAGTGAGTTCACCGTGAAGACTGAGCCAGAAACTCCTGATGATTCATGGGTCTTTACTGCAGAGAGTGTGTGTTGTGTTGCTGCTCTGGAAAGAAAGGAGACGGCTGCCTCTCTCTCTCTCTCTCTCTGCACTTTTTCACCCCTGACTTATCATTTGTGTGATTGCTTGATTGAACACACGTATATCTTTCATCTGCAGCGGTGGAGACGTGAGCAGCAGCTTGCAGACGGTATTATCTTCAGTTTCCTGCCGTCCTCGCAGATACCGAAGCTCCATTAGAAAATGTCCCATTGATATGTGAAGGGATGATGCTGACCTACACACATCAGAAAATCACAGTAAACAGTTTCTAATACAATGTAGTCACTGACCAAGTGAAATTACACCATATAATTAGGTACATTTATTCATTTGGAAGCAAATTACTTCACTCTGTCTCTCAGCTTTGTGCTTTTATTCCATTATATTAAACATCAGAGATAAATCCTGCACTTTTTGCTACTTTTCTGCAGCTCTACACACTTCTGTTAGATAAAATGATGATATATAATGGATTGCTTTACTTTAAAACCCTAAAGAGTATGCAGAGAAGTTGGACCAGCAGCAACATATTCCTTGAATATATGTGAAGTGTCAGGAATGACTGTAAATATCTGTATTCCTTGGCTAATTTCTACACTTAATACTCTTCCACCGGGTCTTTAAGTTTAAATGAAAAAGTCAACCCTGCAAGAAAATGACGGGGAGACGCTTGTGAATATTTACAGTCATTCGCAAAGTGGAAATTTTAGAGAAACGCATCAGTTTTTAAGCCTGCAAAAGCGATGAAACTTCTTAAAATCCCTGTCATTTTATGCAGTAACTCCCAGAGCTGAGGAACTAAAGGTCCCTGGTTGCAGATACGAGGCTCAGCAGCACTATTGCCATAAAAGGCAGCTTGAGATCTTAACTGCATGCCCATTAACTCTGCCGCAAACTGCTGAATTTTCTACTGTAAAGGGTTTAAATATGGGAATATCTGTAATAAAATACTGGTACAACATTCTCAAAATCTACCCTGCTCTCACATTCACTTGTGGCTGAGACAAACTTTATTTTTTCTTTCTGTTATGTCATTTATGTATGACAATAAAAATCTCATGAATTTTTTTTAAAATCAAGCCAATATCTTACATGTGAATGGTTAATACTCTATATTTTTATTTGTTTTTGTTCTAGTTGAAGTCCAGAATTAGATTTAATATCACATCAAATCATTAAATATAACAGACTTCTGTTGTTTAAACCCAAAAGTGAGTAAAATAGCTAGAAATATAAAAATCGACTGAATACTTGATTGTTTTTCTTGTCTTCAGTTAAAAAAGTAGTGTAATTTTTGTCAGATAGAAGAGCTGATAAGTGCATTTACTCAGTTACTTTGATTAAGTGCAATTTTGACATTCTTGTATTGACAAATTCCATTTTTACTTTGACTTCACGACAGTTTAGAGGCAAATATTGTACTTTTTAATCTGCTATGTTTATTTTTAAGCTTTAATTACTTTGCAGATGCAGAATATATTATTTAAAAAAAAGTAGATTAAACTAGCCTGAAGTTGTTGAACTTAGTCCCAACTTCAGGAGTTGGAGGATTAAAGTGATGACTACATTAATACATCAAGAACTGTGCTGTCTAATGCCATTAAAATGCCATTCTGCACAATGAGTACTTCTACTTTTAAATACATTTTGATGCTTTGTTGTTTTTTAAACTTTTGAATATTAACTTCTGCTGTTGATGTTTAACTTTTAGACATTCCATCAATGACTGACAGCATTCACAGCATGTTAGATTTTACTAAACTGGAAACTTATGGGAGGCTGAATGAAGATTTTATTCCATTTTTTTTGTTTTATTTTATATATTTATTAAATTACAAGCAGTATTTTCCTTCAGTGTATAATGTTGACAAGCCCTTATTTTATTTTATTTTATATGTGTGTTTTATCAATTAAAGCTGTTTTATCTGATTTATGTGTTTGACCCGATATCTGAAATTTGTTAAATGTGTTTCTAGACCTTTAGATATATTTTCCCATCATAAATTTATTATTTTAACATTTCTTTTATTTCAGCTGATTTATTATAAGGTCCTTTTGGGGGGATTTTATGGCTTGTACAGTTATAAATCCACAAGTTTGACATCTGAACTTTTTACAAAGTATGTTGCATTGCTTCTTTTTCTTACATAAATGATCTGAGTGGTGATTTAGAGTTAAAAATCTCATCAAACTACTGTGGAAAAAGCCCAAAAGAATGAATTTTTGGTGTCAAAAACAGAGAAATAACCCACACATAGCTCATTTAGAGGTACTGTGAAAGCCTGCAGTGTGAACGTGAGTGCTGTGAGGTGACACTGGGACCAGTAGGCGACCAGTGAAGCTCCCAGTATGAAAGGAAAAGTGGGATTGGAGCAGTGACGTGATCGCTGCTGGAAAGAGGGAGGGAGGAAGAGGGACGGCTGGACTCCATTAAGCCGAAGCCTGCAGGAAAACTGTTTGGGATACTTCACTTCTTCTGCGAGTTCTTCCACGGATTTCTCACCGCCTTTAACGCCTTGAAAAGACTTCCTACATGATTTAAAGAAGGGGGACTTGCTCTGCACCGCGTAGTCGACTGTTTTAGTGTTTTTCCCCCCTCGTCTTTGTGAAGGTGAGTGATTTAAATGTTCGCCCTCAAAGCTTTTTCGCCGCTATGAAATATGAACGCGCTTTTTTCTCCTCCTTGTTGCTCCTGCTACACGTAACAAACGCGACCGTTAGCAACTTTTTAAGCTAACTTTAAAGTGTCGTTCGCTTCTTTTAAATACACTTTTTAGTCAAGTTGCTCCTTTTTAACGAACGACTGAGTGTGTGCATGCAGCCGGGGAGTTGTTACACGGACTCTGCTTACATAATTAACCCCTCAGCCCGTGTTCTCAGAGCCTTTACCGTTATTTTTAACAGGTGAACCGGCACATTTGCGCACAAAACGGCTAGCTAAGGGCTCCGGTGAACTTGTAGCCGCGGGCCTGGAGCCTTTGTTCGGCTTTTTTTTTTTTTTCTTTTTTTAAAATTGATCAGACTGTCGTTTTGATCAGCCAGGCCAATCCACCGCAGACAAGCTCACATCAAAGAATGACAGATTGCGCTATAATGTAACTTTTTTGGCGCAACAGGGCGCGTCGTCTTCCCAGCAACGAGGCAGGATGATCGGGCAGACAGATCATTTTGCCCACCTTCATTCCTTTCTTAGTCATTCTTGAGGGGTAAATGTGCATTAGTGTGCCCATTTACCACAACTGTCACACATGTCCATGCACCAGAGTTGGATCAAGCAGACTGCAGTTTAGCTACTACCTTTTTTACTTGATTTAAAATGTCAGTTCCATTCAAAACAGTCCTGTATCAGCACTCAAAACACTTAAATGTCCATAGCTGTGTATAAAATAATATAATCTGTATCAGCGCAAAGAAACAACCGTTTCTTGGATTTTTTTTTTTTTTTGGCCTTTTTTTAGTGTTAAATCTCATTAATGTGCCCATTTACCACATCTGTCATCCATCTCCATGCATGGATCAAGCAGGCTACATTCTAGCTACTACCCTTTTTTACTTGATTTAAAGTGCTAATTTCATTTTTTTCCATTCAAATTTATCCCGAATCAGCCTCAGAACACTTAAATATCCATGGCTATATATCAAGTGGCAACGAAATCTGTCTCAGCTCCAGAGAAGCAACGGTTTCTTGAATTTTTGGCATGTTTTTTAATGTTAAATCTAATTAATGTACCCATTTACCACATCTGACACCTATTTCCATGTCCCAGTGTTGGATCAAGCAGGCTACATTATAGCTACTACCCTTTTTTACTCGATTTAAAGTGCTAATTTAAGTTTTTTTGAATTCATATTAGCCCTGAATTAGCATCAAAACACTTAAATATCCATATCTATCTATCAGGTGTCAATATAATCTGTATCAGCACCAATGTAACAACAGTTTTTGATTTTTTTTTGTGGGTTTTTATGTTAAATCCCATTAATGTGCACATTTACCACAGCTGTCACCTATCCTGATGTGCCAGCATAGGATAAATCAGACTATGTTATAGCCACTATCTTTTGTACTTGATTTAAAGTCTCAGTTCCAAATTTTTCCTTTCAAATTAGTCCTGAATCAGCATCATAAGACTTGAATATTCATTGCTCTCTATCAGGTGTCAATAAAATCAGTGTCAGAGCATCAGTGAATCAAATTTTTGGCACATTTTTCATTTATGTTTGCAAATTTTTCTGTTAAATCTCATTAATGTACCCATTTACCCCGACTGTCACTGATCGTGATGTGCCAGTGTTGGATGAAGCAGATTATATTATGGCTACAACCTTTTTTTTAAATTTGATTTAAAGTGTCAGTTCCAGAAAAATAATCCACTGAAAAAGTCCCGAATCAGCATCAAAGCACTTAAGTGTTCATAGCTATGTATCAAGTGGCAGTATTGAATCCAATATTGGCACTTGTTTTCTTGGATTTTTACATTTTTTTCTTTTTGTTTGTTTGTTAAATCTCATTACTGTGCCCGCTTACCACAACTGTCACCCATCCTGATTTCCCAGTGTTGGATCAAGCAGACTACATTATAGCTACTACTTTTAGCTTGAGTACAAGTGTCAATTCCAAAATGGAAAAATACTACAAACATACATTTTCTATTCAAAAAGACTTGAATATTTATTGCAATGCATCAGGTGTCAATTAAAATCTGCATCAGAGCATCAATGAATCAAATATTTGTGCATTTTTAATTTTATTTTTGCCATTTTTTTTGTTAAATCCAGAGGTTACCATGATTTAAAAACCCCTCCTACTCTGTTGTTCAAACTCCACACCTTCAGTGTTTAAGATAGGCTTTGTATTAGAAGTGTGTGACATCAAGGTCACATGTTGGAAAGCACTTCCACATCAGCAGATGACATTATACGACTGTTTTCTCAGGCTGACAAGTACTAGTGATGGCGAGTAAACTTACTTTGATGCTTGAAATTGCCGCTGCATAGTAGCAAATCATTCTGAAATCCCAGATGATAGACAAATTTATATCATCTACCATGGTTTTTAATGTCACCAATCCAAAGTAGTGCATAATTTCATGAAGTAATCGGGTTTTTAGTAAAGTAAACTAAAGTGTCTGTGAATTCATTCTTTTCCAATGAGTCCAAAGGTTTCTTTTCACTCCAGTGTGACAGAAGTTCGCCTGGACCTTTTCCCCTCCTGACATTTTCTCTGTTTGGCAGGATGGCACTGGACGGGATCCGGATGCCCGATGGCTGCTACGCCGACGGGACGTGGGAGTTGAAGATGCATGTCACCGACCTCCACAGGGACGTGTCGCTGAGGGTCACCGGGGAAATTCACATCGGTGGAGTCATGCTCAAACTCGTGGAGAAACTAGGTATGTTCATGCTGCTGTCATGCAACGTTTGGGGCAGTTTTCAAAGCAGCTTGTATAAAGCATAATATACAGGCCACGCATAGTCTCAATTGAGTCATTCTGCCATATGATAGATAAAACAGCCATCCATCGTGACTCTGCAGATTTAAGATGCGTTCCATTTGTAACAGAGGGAAAACAGAAAAAGCCTTTACTTGTAGCGTATGAGAATTTCTCTCTGTCAATAGCTGGCTTGTGTTATCAGTTCATATTTGTTGGGCAATAAAACCCTCTTTTTTTCTAAGTAGGTACCTTTCTGAGAAGTGAGATTCCACTAAGTAAACACCACTCTTCTATGCAAAAGAACAAACCGTTTTTGAATACTGGCCAGATTTAAGAACAGGCTTTCTTCAACTTTGTCATGGCTGGAAGCTCAAAAGTATGCTTAGTACGAAATCAGACGAACTGGATCAGATTAGAGACAAGCTGAAATGAAGGGGAACCTGTTTGTTTGATACATTTTCTAACTGTGCAAATGATTTAATGAGTGTGAAAGTTGGTATTTGTTGCCTGCAGCCAGCTCCAACAGGGTAAAATGTTCCTCTTTGTTACCCTGCAGAATATGTGGGTCAGTAACTCAAGGTATAAAGAAACCATACACAGCCTCCCTCCCCCTGCTCTATCATGCACTGTTCTGTAACTGCAGTTATGCACTTGACAAGTTTGGGTGCAAGTAAGCATAAGAGTCCTCTGTTCCAGCCACTTGAACACTGGCCTGTTTCATGGAGCCTGGAGAAAGGTCAGTGGTGGTGGCAGTGTGATTTGGGAGTGACAGTTTGTTGTGTGTTGATGGTGCTTGAATGCTCAGAATTCCTGCAGCGCTCCAAAGTTTTATTCCCTGCCCATGGTCCCGTTTTTAGCTCTCCTGTTAGAGCTCCACATAATTGAGGTCTTTGTTCTCTGTGGTCGTCTGCTGAGTAGCATCTATACTAGGCGACTGCAGTGTTGTTGCCGCGTGTGGGACGACATGAATTCATTGGTCCTCCTGCCACAACTCCACTCAAGGTCGGGCTTTATCCATTGTTTGAGTTGTGTTAATGCATTTTGCTAAGGTCTGCTTGAAGGGTATTTTCTTGATAGGACACACGGTCAGTCTGATGCATGGTGGATGACATTGCAGCTAATTTTCTAAGTTTTTTTTTCTGTTTGTTGCATAAAAATATGCTTGAAATCATATGAATTGCATTACAGTTACATCAAGTTGTGTTGAACATCATTATGTAATAGGATCTGACTGTTGTTCCTTTGTTTTCAGCATTCAGAGTTTATTTTCTGCTCATCTAAATCATGTTATGTTATCGATGACCTTTTTTTTTTTTTTTACTCATATCCACATCTGACAATAGTTGTGATTTATTGGGATTTGTTGCTTGTCGACTGTAAAATAAATGGTTGTTTTTGTCACCGTCTCTTTTACAAAATACACTGTAGTTGCTGGCTTGGTTACTGTTCACAAACACATTTAAATCCTCTCCACATTATCATGCTACTATCACCATTACTGCAGGTAATTTAGCTTACCAAAGTATGTGTGAAGGTAATAGACCTTCTTACTGTAAAACAGAACTTGTGCAGTGACATTAAATTGCTCTGTGAGTGTTTGAGGTTGTATTTGGGTCTTTTAACAGGTTTCACAGTGAGTGTTCTCCTTCCCTGAGCCAACAGGTTGTTTTCCATTCATTGCAATCATTAACCCATCCGCAATATGGGTTTTCCACATGGCCACACGTTGCAGGGGGACTGTACATTGTTCGTGACACACGTAATCTTTTGTTTTTGGATCAGGCCGTGCTGCTTTGTTTTTGATTGTCCAGAACGTTTTCTTAATCACAATTTGGAGCAAATCAAAGAAGTACCCTTTTAGGCATGATTTTCAATGGAGACCTTGTAAAGACAGCCTAATGATATTTATTGTATTAATGTGGTAGTGTGTAATGTAAGTTGAGAGGACATAATCTGTGCAAGTTAATATGAGTTATATTCTGAGATTAAGGCCAATGATGACGAAAATGGTCTTATTTTTCCCTTTGTGAGAGAACTCCTTTAGTCTGTTTCTGTATCTCCTAGCTTTCACTAGTGCACTTTTATCATTTAACACCTCTGAAGTGTTGTCACATACTCACTGTTGGGTTTGCTGATTGCTTGGATGTGGTGCCTATACACAGATACTGTACGTGACTAATGTACTAGAACCTATAGAGATGGTGCTGTGAGAAAGGACACGTAGATACCACAGAGCCTTGGCAAGCAGTGATTCAGTCTCACATTGAAAGGACGTTAAGGTTCAATGACAAACCTCCATCCACCTCCCTTTATTTTATTCAACCTCTTACTCTCCAAAATGAGGGACTTCTTGTGATTTCTTTTTCTTACGTTTCTTTCCACAAGACTGACAGTGATTTTCTTTCTACCGTGAACATTTGTTGCTGTACGCAGTAGCTTCCTGCAGGTGTATATTTGCACACACAGCATGTGTAATGTTTGTGTGAAAATGTGTTGACCTCAGCTGGCTCCTGCACGATGGGCAGAGTTCTCATTTGTAGTATTTGTGCATGTGTTTCCACACGTGAGTGTTGGTTGGTGGGTGTGTCTCATCCACATGTATCCTGCTTTCATCACTCAGCTCTTGCTGTGAGCTGCAGGTCTGCAGTCCGTATCGCAGGCTCAGATGGCCTTCTATAATGGATTAAATAGACAAATGCCAGGAAGGCACTTAGCTATTGATCACAGCAGCAGACACTGCTTCCATTTCCCTGCAAACCTCCAGGAGAGCAGTATTTAAAGCCAGCTGATGAACCTCCCCCTGGTCCCTTGCTCGTGTAATCCTTTCATCCCTGCATTGCTTTCCATTATTGGTGCTTTCTCCGACTTTGTTGATGTTTTCCAAATGTGCCGCACTCTTCTCTAAAAGCTAATATTGGGCCATTTAGGAGGGAAAACAAATATTGTACAAGCAACATTAGCTGACAGGAGTTTTATTGGATTTAAAGGGATGGCTCCATTGTTACTTAGCATTTAGGTCTGGTAAACCTGTGGCTTACAGTAAGTGCTTTAGCTATTAATGTTTCACACAAATGCATTGCCACTTTGCACGCGATACGTGTGGAGGGGCCAGTGGATAAGAACAGTGAATTTCCGATAACTGTGCAAACCGCAGAGTCTCGGAATGTGTAGCATATGCTGCCGACGTACATGATGGGCGAGAATGCTGTTGCACATGCATTCCTGGTAGTCTTGGCTCTGGTTTGTCTCACAAAAACAGCTGAGGGTAGAGGGATTGGATGGGGAAGAAAGAGAGAGGGAGGGAGGTCCGTGGAGAGAAGAGGGCCTGTTCTCTCCTGCTGCTGTCTCTCTTTCTCATTGTGACGTTAGCCACGCTGCTAGAATTCCATAAAAGTCTTCGATGAAGCAGGAAATGACTTCCAGGGTTTGGCATGCTGCTCTCTGGTCGCTGCCGTCATTGCTGGAGTCTCTGCTGCCTGCTTCATCCACCTTCCTCCTTCACTTACTCCTCCTCTGTTTCTTTTTGCTTTCACCCTCTCCTACTCACCCCCACGTCATCTAAATATATTTAGTAGGAAATATTTTCACTGTTGTGTCTGACTTTAAAAGCACTAGCAGCCACGTCTTAATACTTGACAAAATCCCCTCCTCCAGCCACGTAGCAAGGCTTAATGATCAATCAGGAAACACAGAAACACACTTTGTTCACTCTTTCTCTCACTTTCTTACATAGGTTCATGCACACTGACAGTCCAGTGTTCCAAAAATAGATCTTGAGCAAACTAATTGGTCGAGTGTGACTCTGTTAGTTCATGTGGTTGTCTCCAGTTAGGGGCTTGCAGTTTTTGGCTGCTGCGCTACCAGCAGCCCGCCACAGAACTTTCCCTGCATGTCAGAGAAAATGTGTGTTTTGTATTTGTGATGACCTACATATTCACTTTGCAAGTAACTCGGTGAATTTTTTTTTTTTCCACATTCATTTCAAATTTGTTGGAGAAGATCATGCAGGAAAAGCATCTGTAGTTATCTTTCTGAAGTGCCTTTATGAGGAATTGTAAAACGAAACATCAGCCAGCAGCTTTGGTTTTAAAGTCGCTGCTCCGCTTTGTCAGCTGTTTGAATTCATGGTCCTTTTTGTAATGCCAAGATTCTGTCGGCTGGAGGTTGTGGTGACCAGAGGAAGATGGCTGCAGTTTGACAATGGAGTGCAGGTTTCATTAGGAAACAGATGCTATTTAACACAGGATGCTGAACTTCCTCTGGGCTTTTTTTGTGCACCTTCTCCTTTCTGTCTCTCTTACATTCCTGACTTCTTGGTGTTGGGGGCATTTTTGATGGCTTGAGTGGAAACTTGTGATCATCATATCTGTGACAGCTGCAAACAAATCTCATGTCTTTTACTGTTATTATTGTACACAAGGAGAGCCCTGATTGGTGTCTTTCCATGACACATTTTTCCGTTAGTCACTATGTGTAATGAGTCTCATTGATTTTGACTCTGCGGCCGTTCTACAGGTTTGGCATTATGAAGTGAGAAATGGCCGGGCAGCCTGTGTGATCATCTTGCTGTCTAATCTCTCTGACAGGAAGTAGTTAGCCTAAGTGGTGGTCCTGCCCAGGCCAGAGCTTTCCTGTTTCGCTAGCAAGATGCTGCTGTGATTGTGCTTTTCTACTCTCAGACTTTCAGATGTTGTCATATATAGACCACTGGCCTACACAAGTGTATATAGTCAGTGTTTTCCATATATAGACAATTTTGGCAGCTCGCTCAAATCTGTTTCTAGGTCTGTTTTTTTTTTTTTTTTTAATGTTCAGTTTGGCATATGGTTGAAACTAATGAATTAGCAATGCGTTAGAATGTCACATGTGCTTATTCAGAGCTGAAACTATAACGATAGTTCATTGATCAACACAAAATAAACCATTTTGATTATGAATTTTGCACGCACAAAATCTAAGATGTTTCTAAGTGCCAATTGCCAGTAGTGACAATTTACTGTCTTGTCTTACAGAAAATTAATCAGTTTGCTACTTTTTTTAGACCTTTAATTGGACTCGGGTTATGGGAAATGTTTAGCATATTTTTTTTTTCCCCCATTTTATGATTCCTTGTAGCCCAAATGATTAGTCAAGAAAAGTAATAATCAATCAGTGAGAACATTTGTTAGTTGCATCCATAGCTGGTGTAGTTAAAGAATTATATCATGAGACCTATTAAAGGACAGCATGTAAAGGAAAATGTTTGAAGTATGGAAACCAGTCAGAAACTGGGATTTTTCTTGTATAGAGGAATTTCGACTTATTGCTAATTTATTTGGGCATGATAGACATTTTTGTTTATCAGATGATCAGAAATAGCTTTAAAATACATGGATTCCTGCCAAATATGACACAGACTCATTACCTTTTCTGTATGTGGATTATTCATGCTTACTGTTGTGCGTAGTTACCCCCTAAAGGCCCATTTTCAGCCAGGAAAAACCCTGATCTGTATAATGCTGCTGAGTTATTTGTAGACACATTGCACCAGGAAGAGTTTCTGTTGAATGTGAACTAAACCTGACTTTGGCGCTTGTCTGTTTTGATGTACTTCTTTAATGAACTGAATAGTATCGTCTACTTAAATGCTTTAACTGTCATTGCATACGTATCATAAATATAAGTCTAAATAGAGAAGCTGGCTCACTAGAAATTTTTGAGACTTGAAAAGTTTTACAAATTTAGTTGCCCATTGCTTTCCCTCCTCAGTCACTTTTATGTAAGAACTGCTGTGCTTGCTAAGGAAGATTTATTTAGCTATGCTTGGCATCTTAAACATGCACGAAAATAAACATTTCATTGGCTCCTCTGGGAATCTGAAGTCAATTGCTTTTTGTCCCTCTCACCTTCCTGTACTACAAGCAGCACCGTGGATCCAGTGGAAGGAAATGTTAGAGCTCCGCATCATTGTTCTGATACCGCACACCTGTGTGTCAATGGAGTAAACTGATCGGGACTTTTTGTTCTGCTTCTCAGCACAGATTTCATTCATTTTAAACCTGCCCCCCTCCTTTTTTTAGTCAGTCTCTGTACTCTCCCTTTTACAAAGCAAAGCAACAAGAGTTTTTGTCTTCATAACCCAAGTTTTGGTTAATGTTAAAGAACAGTAATTGTAGAAATCATTTGAAAAAGCTCTCTTACTGTTAATTTTATTAAATTGTAGTTTTAACTTAAAAGCAGACCTTCTTCGCTGCTTAAGTATTCAGAAGTTTTGCTTTACCATGCTGGTTCTTCTCAGGGTTTTTAGAAATGTTGCAAGAGTTTCCTGTTATCCAGCTCACAGAGGCATTAGTGGGCCGGCTTATCACAGTCCTGATGGACGTCTGGCAGGATGCATACATGGATAGAAGGACAGATGAATATTGTGTGTCTACTCCATTGATCTTAGACCCAGAGTTTCTTTGTAATGTCATTATTCCACCACGGCCCTGAACGCTTAATTGTATAAAGCTCTGTCAGGGCAGAGAGGGAGTACCCCACTGTTTTGCTGTGTTTGGAGTATGACACAAATGGATACTAACTACTTGTCTCTAAGGAGGTTTTCTCTAATATCCCTCTGGCCTTTCCTAATGCATCAAAGCTGTTGCACCATTCATACTCTAACATGCTGGATTCTCCTAAATTTCCTGTTAAGATTTCAGATTCACTCCTCTCCAAGGAAAAATGCTTTTTGGCTTTCAGTCGCATAAAGCATGGCTCACCCTCCATCATCTCTCATGTGGGTCTCCTTTTTTTTTTTTTTTTTACCCAGCTTCAGTGCAGTATTTATACATGATTGAAATGGCCACTCAAAGGTTAGGTGTGCATCTGAAAGACTGTAAGAGTAAAAGTTCGGCCATTTTCAGATGGATTTTATGTTTAAAATATTCATCCTCTAAAAAGGGAGAAGTTCAAACCCATCTTGTCAGTTTGAACTATTGTGTGTTCGTTTGGGAAATGATAGTAGTATTCTAAGTACAATCAATAACACAGCAGAATGTTCCTTTTTGGGCACTGTGTGTATTGCATATTTAATGCCTGTGATAAATGCCGTGTTTGATTGACTACTGGCAGCATGCTGAGCATGTATAATAATAACGGACTGAAGTAATCTCAGCTAACCTCATTCAACTTCGCCTGTCAATGGAGGGCACTTGAGTTTTAATGGTATTGGTTAGTGAATACCCAAGGGACGTAGCTGGAATAAATCAACTCATTTGTCAATAATTTTGCCTTTGCTGGTGTCAGAGTTAGACGAAGCGAAGAGTTCATTTGCAAAAACGGATATATCCATTTATTGAAAATGTCAGAAATCACATTTTTTTACTGCATACTGCAAGGGATTGTCCATCAAACTGGTGTTGTGGTAAATATAGCTAATATACAAAATTAAAACATCTTTTGTATGGTGAATATGTGTATTTCAACATTTCAGGCTTGATTTTGATCAAAGCATTCAACTCCAATGTCAACAGTTTTTCTTTTCTTTTAACATAAACTTTTCAACTTATTTTTCTGAGTCAAAGGGTGATGTCTATGGAATTCTTCAGTTAACACTGTTCAATATTGTTCAGGAGACAATAACTAGGTAAAGAACTGGAAATTGCAATAAAAATGACCCATTAATTGGTAAATTAGACGTTTCTACTTTAGAAAATCCTAGCCTGACTGTAAAATCCTATTGAAAACCTTAAATGCCTAATTTGAAGAGCCACCATTCAAACTCACAAGAAGTGACTTATATTGTAACTAAAGTCCGCCATCATTTTTTAAAAAATTTTTATTTTTTTTTTGGTTGAGGAAATGCACAACACTGGAAACACAAGCAGTAGTTATTATGCAGTGATACATTTAATATTTAGTGTAACACAGTACCATGTGTTCCTTCACAGTATTTAATATTCAGTAATTCACAATATTTGTTCTTATCGCCGTAACAACTTTGAACGCCCTGAGATAACATCACAGAATCTAGTTTGCCCAAATTATCCATCTTTAAAGCTAGAAGGGCACCTTGAGAGCATAAGCTCCACTAAGGCCAATGCCTTGCCTCGGAATTTGAATCAAAGTAGTCTAAATCCACATCAGAATTTAATGGGTACTTCCTGTGCCCTTGCTATGCCTCTTGACCAAGCTTCATGAAATTAGGCATTGAATTTTTTTCCGTATTAACAAACAGACAAACAAACACCACTGGTCACATTTCCTTGCCTTGGCTCTCAACTTGACAGAGGAATTACACAAGACACAGACCGCACATCTCCAGCGGAACATAGTTAATACCATTAAACAGATTCAAAGAGTTGAGAACAATGCTGACATTTAACATTTTCTGCTGCTAAACATGAATCTGTGATGCATTTTTCAATATACAGTAGTGGATCTGTAACATGACTAATTTCAGATTCAGCATGTGCCATGTCTGAATTATTCACAACAGTCTTTTATATCTGTGTAGTTTCTCATTTATCCAGGTCATGGTTATCCAAAGTTGTTTAAATCAATCCAGCTGGACTTTAAGAAGGTTCCTTGAAGATGTTTCACCTCTCATCCAAGAGGCTTCTTCAGTTCTGGTGGTGGTTGATGTTCCCTCAGCTTCAGGCTTTTTTATAAGAATGCAGATCATGATTTTTTTTTTTTACAAGTTGACTCTTCATATGTTGCAAGTATAGTTGTGTATCTGCCGTAACGTGTGCATTAGAGGTCTGATGTGAGTTATTTGCACAAAGCTATCTTGGATTGATCTCCATAATCTGTTGTTCTTGAGTGACAAGTCCAGAAACAGGTTTGACTACTGCTCTACAGCCAGTTCTGTCACTGATGTACAGTGATTGTGACTATGCAGAACTCCACTTTGTCTTGAACATGTGCTCATTGTACCACTTTAACCCTTATCTCACATCTGCCATACAGATACTGTCATCACCTGTCTATATCGAACCTGTTGGTTACATGCTAGTTATCTGATGGTGATGCTATCCAACATGGCTGCACGAGACACATGCCTAAAAGCCATTTACAGTAGCTCTAATTTAAGGACAGTACAGAACAGTTGCTTGCTGTATCTTTGCTTGTCAGTACCGACCTTCACCCTGGAATATATTTAGAAAGAGAAAAGCTTTCGTGTTGTAGAGGGGGATAAACTGTATGTGTTTTAGTGATTGTGTGTGTGAGAGACAGACAGATAATACGTGTGACAAATCTGTCGCTCTGTGTCTGTTTTGTATGAAAACAAGTCATCGCCTCGCACCGCTGCCCCTGCGGCGTCAGCCAGGAGTCTCCAAGGAAACGGCATGACCAGCCTCACCCAGCTGCAGTGTTTTTATCAGCTGATGGCTAAACAGGACAAAACCTTGCGATGCATGGCCGTGGTTATTACTGAGAGATAACAGATGGGCTCTGATGACTAATGTAAAACATTTTTAAAGAAAAGGCTCATGAAACAAACACAGCAAAAAGTCCAGACCTTTAAGTCCATTTTCTTTTGAGTCATCTCTCTGTGGTTCTTTAAATGAGCCTGGATTTTGCTTTAGGCATCAGCTGACTGTCACTGCTGAGAAACCTAATAAATAAGTGCACATGCCAGATCAAAGATTTTTTTTCCCCTTTAAACCCAAAAGAGGTCACATCTGCTAAAGAGCTGCAAAAATTAGTCTATTAACTGGTTATTAACTGGAAAACCTAAAAGGCAACCATATTTAAACCATACAAGTTTTTTTAAGCAAACATTTTAGTTTGATTTAGTAATTTATGAGGATTTGCTGCTGTTCTTAATCCTATGAATCAGTGATTGGAATATATTTGAACTGTTAGTTGAAGAAAGCAGCCAATTTGATTTTATGTTGAGCGTAAGGAAAACTATGCATTTCCCTAAATGTTTTCTTGTTTAACTGAGAAAATATACAGTAGATAAATCAATAAAAAAAATATATAATTACTAGTTGCAGCTCGTCACATCATGGCAGGACTTCACAATTTTCAGTTTTGATAATACTGAATAATATGAAGGTAGTTTTCTTGCTCAGCATTTTTTTTGCATTTCTGCCAATTAGACAGTCACCAGTCAGAGTGTATTATACTTCATATTTGTTCTTGAAACTAGAATGACCAGTAATAGAAACCTGGTATGTCAATAGACCATACATAAAATAATGCAGCAACATTTTTTTTGATGGAAAGCCTATAATAATGTGTTACACCAATTATGCATAACATCATTTCTGCTTACATTATACGGTACTTCCTGTTCTCCTGTACACAGAGGTAGCTTTTCATGTTTATTGAGGAGGTATAAGTTGAAGATGTTGTGTATATATATATATATATTTATCATTTTTTCACATGTAGACTTTCATTTTGAGTTTACCTCGCCCTTGCTATGGCTTGCACTGCCTCATATTTTTGTGTCCCAATTTACTTCTCCTCCCCGTCCTCTGCTCGTCCTCCCCATCTCTCCTTGTCATGCCCCTTTCTCTCATTCCTTTTTTACTCATCCTCTCCTCTGTTGTCCAATCCCCTCCCCCTCACAGACAGTCCTCCATAAACATAGCTGCCTCCTAATGTAAACACCACAGATACTCTGACTACAAGGGAAGAGATGGAAGGAGTCAAGAGGAGTGATGTGGAGGAGAGGAAAAGGAGGGACAGTTCGATCTCATATATTATCCCAGTGAAAGCCCTTTAGACTGGGTAGAATTGTGCTGACAGTGAAACATTTAATTGCCCTTTCTCTTCTTTTTTTCTTCTTTTATTCTTAATAGCTTCCTAATATATGACAGTATTAATCTGTGTTTTTTTTAAAGCAGTATTTCTGGTTGTGGTATCTGGTGCACAAAGAAGGGCAAGTGGTCTTGGTTGAAAGCTGCGGCGGTGATGGTGGTGAATGAGAAGAACTCGGTTTGGCAGAATTTATGAATTAATTTCGCTTGTTAAAGCACAGACACACACAACGCAGAGATCTAATGTAGTTAATGGATGGATAAGAACACCCTCCCCTAACCAGACCCGCGGACACACGAAACACAATCTTCGTATCATCTCTCACGTGCCGCAGAGGTCATAAAACATGGTTTTCCCATTCTGTTTCCCCTCCCCTTGTCTTTCGAGCGTTGCACACATGCACACACACAAATCACTCCAACAAGAGGCTGTGGGTCCACATTTAATGCACCCAATTACTTAGGCCCCCCGCTCCTCTGGCTGCTGCATTACGTCTTGGCAGGCTGTATTTTTAGCTGGTAGTTGCCATTGGCCCTCTGTCCTTCTCTCTGTGGATTGAGTTACCACCTTATTGCCGAAAGAGCCCAATGGAAGGCTTCCCGAGCCATCCTCGTCCAATCACGGCACATCGAACCACTGCGTGATGACACAAGCAAGGAGAGGGGAAGGCTGTGTCCAGTAAGGAAACTCAAGGAAACAGAGAAGCTGGGGCCATAGGGAACGTGTTGAAGGTAACTGAAGCCAGTCAAGACATGCATTCATGCCTTGCCACAGATTGTATGGTGGTCATGCATGCTGAATACGAGGACGTCTCTATAGAACGTGGTCTGTGGTGAAGACCAGAGTGCCAAATCTTAATGCTAGCTGTTCTTCATTGCACCCAGACACCAGAAATTACAAGGTTGTAAGAGGAAAAACTGTGAGCAGAGTTATGAAAATACATTTGGGATTATTTTCAGTTTTTCTCCCCATATTCCCTCTCATTATTTCAACCTTTAATAACTGCAGAAACCTTGAGAGAGCAGTTTCTTCGATGGTAGCAATGAAGTTGTGTTTGACACAGCTGAAGCATCAAAATGGGGCGATGACAGCTAGACCCCATGCTGCAGGAGTAACTCACACAGGGCCTCGGAAAGCTTGGAATGTTTTCACTCAAGTACCAAGTGTTTGCCTGTTGGAGTAAACAGTATAAAACCCAACAGCTTGACAAACAACCCCTCCCCAAGACAATTCACAAAGCCCAAAGCTCTCACAATAACGTCAACACTGAGATGCTGGGGGGCCACTCTTTTTCTTGGGCACCCAATCTTAATCACTATTGTAATCTCTTCCTCAGCCCAGTTTGCTTTACATACATCAGAGTGGTCGTGCTTCCTTGGTCTAAGCAGACAATCTGCTATTTCACATACTCACCCACTAATCCTATTCATTCGGTTCTTAGACGGGGTCAGACGGAGAGTGTCAACAATGCATATAGATGCCCCTATGTAAAGCAAAGGTCAGGGAAAATAACAGCAGAGCATGAAAACAGAAGGCCACTCAAGGTTTGGGTTACCATGGCATCAAGCTGTTCGATGGACAGAGTGAGAAGGTGAGCAGTGAGCAAAATTCAAGATTTTGTCCTGTCATTAACATTGATGTCATATTCCATTTATAGAAGGAGTGAGCTTCAGCAGTGTTAGATTACCATGGAAAAATCCAAACTGCCAGGTTGATGTGAAGTCTGTTGCATACTCCTGACTGCTGTTTGCTTACCATGTAACTGAAAGTAATTGTAATTATCCCCATTCCATTATGGATCCACTTTGTCCATTAGTGGCTGTGTCCTTTCTCATGTACCCCATGTAATAAGTACAGTAGATAATGAGTTGATGCCACATAATCTAATGTAAAAACCAGCCTTGAATACAAAGTAGATGGGTGTCCTTAATGAAGAGCAGAGCTTAAAATGGGCATATTTTATCATTTTTGCCATTTTCCTCCATTATATATAGACGGCACTATTAGTAGATTAGTGATTAGTTGCAAACTTGCAATAAAGGACAAATACAGTTGACATTAAAAATGTTAAGATATTCATCCATCCATTATCTATACACCACTTAATCCTCATGAGGAGGGGGGTGAAGCCTATCTATCCCAGCTGGCTGAGGGCGAAGGCCGGGGACACCCTTAACAGGTCACCAGTCTATCACAGGACATGATAAGATATGTGGTAGATTAATAATTGCCAACTGAAATCTAAATATTATGATATGGGAAAATGCATTATGTAAATTTGTACTCTTTCCATTTAGTTGACAGCTTTTCGATATTAAACATCTGGCTGACAGTATGTTTGGCCAAGTCGGGGTAAATGCCCTTTTAAACGCACTCACTGATGCAGTGGTGTAAAAGATGGAACCATTTAGATTGAATGCTTGGATTAAAGGATGACTAAGCAAACTGACGTCTCTGTCTGGGCACAGTGAAGCAGTGAGAGCACACAGAGACCCAGAGTGAGACTGAGGATAAGCTGGAGAAGCATTGAACTGGTATGTGGGTGGAGGAAATGAGACACCACTCTGGGAAGTGCCTTCCTGGACTAATGCCGGAGTAATGACATCACTACTCGGGGGACATCTTAAAGTAGTAGAATGCTAAAAACTGTATTCCTTTTCGCTCCACCTACTATTATAGCCTGCTCACAAGATGGTCATAGGTAACATCTGAGTGTAAAGAAACATATACACAGTGTAGGTATGTGGATATTTTAAACACCCTAAAAAGTGTCGCTGACCTCGCTGCTTTAATTATGGAGCTATTTTGTGAATGTATCCCATTGTTTAAGAGAAATAAATGGATTTAAAGGAACTCTCACATTGAGAATGGTAGCTGTTTTATTTTTTCACTTTTACCTTTCACTTTGAAGTGATTTGCAATTCAAACACAACTTCAACATATCGCTCTGCTGCTCTTATATAAACCAGAACAAGGTGATCTGCAAAACAGATGCTTCGAGTTCCCTAAAATCTCTGCGGCTTTCACCTTTCCCTTGAAGTTGGACATATACACCATGAGACCACGGGCCTCTCGGTGCTGTCCCCATTGTGCTGAGGCCTTGTGGAGCAAAAGCCTGGAAGCTATGTGGGGTTTTGGGTGCCTTGTGTCTGCTTAAAGGGATCACAGTGTAACTTTGGAACAAAGAGGGTGGTATGAACCTGATATTCCCACAGTGTCACGCAAACAGCCACGTCTTTCACACACTCTGTCCTCTCCTCCCTCTCACTTTGACTTCACCGCCCCCATGCAAACCTTTTCTGGAGCTTCCTTTCACCCCATATATGACCTCTGCCCTGGAGGGGACATATTTGGTGAGCTTAAGTCAGTACAGTGTGATGGATACAGCTCTACTTACTCTGTCCCTTTGCTGTCAATATGTTGTCAAGTGTCTCAAAGGTTAAAGTATGTAAAACAATACATATACTCAGTCGTTTGCTGTGTTTTCTCTTGCAGCCTGTCATTTCTTACATCGGTAACTATACATTTACTAAAACTCACCCATTCTGATTTTTCTTCCATATTTTAGATGTGAAGAAGGACTGGTCGGACCACGCTCTGTGGTGGGAGAAGAAGAAGACATGGCTGTTGAAAACCCACTGGACGTTGGACAAGTATGGTATCCAAGCTGATGCCAGGCTGCTCTTCACCCCGCAACACAAACTGCTACGCCTCCAGCTGCCCAACATGAAACACATGAAGGTCAAGGTCAACTTCTCGGACCGGGTCTTCAAGGCCGTGTCGGACATCTGCAAAACTTTCAGTGAGTGGAACGACTCATTGACTCATTCATAGAACGCTAGGTGGTATTATTTTCATGGAAAATGTGGAAAACAGTCATAAAGCTTTTGTGAAATGAGGTGTGACAGATTAGGAAGAAGTTATGGGAATTAAATTCATGGTAATTTTGGAATTGTGGATCCAGTCTACTACTGGAGGTGCCCACCCTGTTTAACCGAAAACTTCCCCTTGTTGTGGTATTTTTGGAAAGGTTCTGGAAATGGTCTGCATCAAACGTAGCTAATCATGTCCTTCCTCTCACTTTGTTTTTATCCCTTGGCAATTTGTTGTGTTTATTAAACACACTGTAAGCTATGTTGAAGTCACGTCTCTAGACTCGTAGTCTGAAGTCGTGTCCTTGGAACCAGGGCTCCATCAGTCTCACAGCAATGTTTAATAAACAGAGATTATCAATCTGTCTCAGGCTTAAAACAGAGGCACACACTAGTAAATAACTCTTGCTCACTGTCTTGCTTACCAAAATTCTCAGCTCCTAATATAAGGTCCAAATTTAAGTGTCCCCCATGGTGTAAATGGTGCCCAAGGGTCACACACACACTGTGGAAATCTTCTATCACTGGCTCCACTCTGTCCTGTAACAGACGTGTCAGAGGTCACATGCTGGACCCCAACAACCCCTGACCTGCTTACACCCACTTTTACACAGCTTAGACCTCGCCCCTTGCCCCTGCCTTTCCGTCACTATCTCCTGCAGGGTTTTCTGCTTTGGAGAACCCCCACCCATATAAATCCCTCCATAAGATATGGTCACAACACACCTGTTGTGTCTTTGTCACTGGACTGTGTTCAGCAGGCGAGACTGGTGGCTCCAGTCACATTTTTCCAGTTTTTTTTAATGGGCCTCCACAGGTAGTGCTCGACCTTGTTGTAATTTAGGGCCCACACAGCAGTTTTATGAAATGAAAGAACAAATGGCACATTTTATTGAGTGTGAATATACAAAGAGGCTATTTTAGAAAGCAGGGGTGCCGAGAAGGGGGTTTGTCGCACGTTAGCCAGACCTGATTAAGAATGAGTCTGCTGCATCTGCAGTAAATCTGTTTCAGATCCACAGAAATTCAGGGCAAATTGCCTTTAGCTGACTTGGCATGTGTGCGGATGGTGCATGAAATTGTGTGATGACTGTAAATAGCCCCTCAGTGCGTTTACATCACTTTATGTTATTTCTTACTGGTAAGGGACAGTGAGAAAGTTTCTTACCGTAGCTGTATGACAGCTGACTTCCAGCTGGTCTGGTCTGGCCTGGAAACAGTGTTACTTATCTGGGCAACTTAGAGTTTGACAATTTCCTGCACATATTTTCTGCTGACTGCCTGCAAGCTGCTCAGCATTAAGAATCAGATGGGACAGGAAGAGACGAGACCTGTCCAACTGGCCTTTGCTCCAGACAGCAAAAGCAGAGGTGCAGATACTGGAAGGTAGAAACAGAGAGAGAAAGCTAGTGAGGGTTTTTGGCAGTGATGAGCGGTTCACTGCTGGCTCCAGTTGTTGTTCTCATACTAATTTCATTGCTCTGCCTGTGTCTGGTCATTTGGCCACACGGATGCCATTTCCTGTTCCAAAACAATTTTCCATACATATCCTCAAGTGTTGTATTTGTTGTATTTTTTTATGTTCTGCAGTGTGAGACTGATTTCATGACATCAACGTTCAGTTTAATTAACACTATGCTGATTCTTCTGAATTCTATTTTGTCTGGTTTTCAGCCTTTTAAGCACAATTGAATTCTGACCATGAACATCCCAAACAGGAGCAAAGCACTGGAAATCAGCATAAAACTCCAAGTTAAAAGAATCAAACCAATTATCACCGCTGTGTTTCTCCCATGTCCAAGGCAGCTGTGTCCTGCCACAGACACAGTCCATCTGGGCTGACTGGGAAAGAAGAGGACTCAGCAAAAGGCTTTTGTACTGTAATACATGACCATTGCTCAGTTCCACTCCTGTTTTGACCTCTGATTGCATTTGGCAGCTCTCACATCCTGTGCTGCGCTGCTTAGTTGATAGTGACTAAAAGCATTAGGGATTTTCCACTTTTAGTTTCAAGATAACATTTTTGAACCCTGTCAACAATTCTGAGAATTCTCTGAAACCATGTTTACGTGTTCTTTCAAAGTTGGCAAATGCTTCGACTATATTTAGCATGTTGCGCTGTTGGGATGCAGCTATTATCTTTTTTGTTCATTTAACTATTTTAGTTTTATAGATTTTAGAAAATAATGAAAAACCCTCATCCCAATTTACTGGAACCCAGACTGACTTCTTCAGATGACTGCTACTGTCTGGCTAACTGCAGAAAACCCATAAGATATAATAGTGGAATAGAACAAATCCATATTTGAGATTCTGCAACAAACAAACATCTAATTTTAGCTTGATAAATGACTTAAATGGTTATTGGATAGTTATATTACCAAATAATTTCCTGTCATCAACTAGGACAGTAATTTCAGCTCTAATATTCTGTAGGAAATGCAAAAAGTGAGGGCTGCTGTTGAGAATAAAATTAATGACACTGCATCGGTAGCTCAGGATTTTGCTTTTCTTTGCCCAGACTCCCAGTCACACATTAGTTTGTTCCATCTAGGCAACCTGAACTCACTTCCAATGCATCAAATGCACACATAGACCTCCTCCCTCTGACAGAAGGCAGTTTAACTCTTCCTGTGAGCCAACACACAAAATGTACTTTTCCCAACTGACTGCTGACCTGGGAGCTTGAGGTGGTGCAAAAAGAAAGCTGCCTCGCTCAGCAAAGCACCACTTCAGGGTAACAAGAGTCAGGCTGCTCCACTTAAGCGTATTGTGCAAGCACTCCTTCTTTACTACCATGTGTGGGGAAAGGGACACACAGTAGCCTTCTCTGGAACATATAAGAGGCAGAACCAACGTGGAAACATTACGAGTCAAATAAATGACTGAACTGGACAACTCGGCAGGAAAGGAAAGGGACTGTGCGTTCGACATAAGGAGCACAGGAGGATAAGTTTTAAAAAAGGATGTTGAGAATAGTACTTGTCGGAAAGTGGTCATAAGTTTGTCCACCAAAAACTTTTCTGGATTTGTGTGGATTTTTGCTCTGTCGTTTTGGTTCAACAGAGTTATGGCCCATCAACCTGTGGGCTGCTTAACTGGGCCCAAGTGCGCTGCTCTTTGTTGTCAAAACATGGAAGGATTGTGGTTTGGTCTCAGCTCCAACTCCTAAATTAATATAGAGCATTATCATTTTTGGGTGGCATTTTAGCACCTTTTTAGACTCATGTGTGGTAGATGAAGACAAGCGTCGCTCTTCCCAAACTGGTAAAGCCAAGTGAAGTTTTTTTGTTCTGAAAGTTTGAGTGAAAAGGTGATTTGTGTGACTTTCTATGATTAAATGAACTCATAGCAACATTTTACTGATTTTAAATGCCAAATATTTCACTTGGCTTTTCTTTCCATTAGCTTTTTTTTTTTTTTTTTTTTTTAAATATCCACACCCTGAGCATTCTCATCTAGTTTCCCCCAGACTGAGACCAAATATTAGTCATATTCTTTGGCTTTCCATGGAATATACAATTGATTTATTGTTCCTGACTATTGTTCAGTCATTCTTACAACCCAGTGCGTACCTCTTCATAACACTTAAAATTATGGAAGGGGAAAACAAGATGACATCACTTCTCTTTTAATTTTTTTGTCCATGTAGAGTCTCTGTCTGTTTGTACGGTAAGCTTTAGTGTTGTAAAATTAGACTGTGACTGTGTTTGTGATTCTTCTGTGGCTGGCCTTACTCACTGCAGTGAATCATCTGTTCCAAGGAGTAGATCTTGCGAGCCCAGCTGGCTCTCAGTCAACCCTTTCCTCTGGCTTCCAGCCTGGTTCCTGCCACAAGTCTACAGGGTGGAAGAGTGGGGTCTTATTGTGTAGGTGTCATTTCTGCTAATGGAAATCAACCAAAGCTGTTGTAAGCACTCTGACCGTCAGTCACCCTTCCTCCTCCTTCTCCCGACACTGGCCAAAAGTATGTGGTGAGCGTAGGCGCAATCATTCCCAACGATCCTGATTTTTGAATTATTACTATAACATGCAATTCAACACTCAACTGAGAATGTCAGCAGAAATAAACTATAACTCCTGTCTGCCTGTCTGAAAAATACTAGTGGAACATTTTTAGTGTTTTTCTCTCAGCTTGCTTTGGTCACCTTTTATTTTGGTATTTTTACGTCGTGCTTTCATTTTAAATGGTATGTAGGACATTATGCTGTCATGTTTGCATCTGTACCTCTCTGGACACTTCTATTCAAGAATGTTGCACAGTAGAGACTTCAGACTTTCTGGAGCACCTTTCTGGAGTAAATTTGCACATCAGTAGTGAACAATGACTTCCAGAAATTGCTGCATGTCCATAACATGTTAAGGCTACAAGTTCAAATTTGTATGTAGCAAAGAATATGTTAGTATAAAAAGCCTTAATATGCTAGTTAGCTTCATTCGCAGGAAAGTCGGCCTTAGAAACTTCATATTTACACCACAGCTACTCCATTTAAAGTAAATGATCTGATTAGGTTTTGATGTACCTTGCTGCACAAATTTGCTTATGAACAGGTTTTAACTTACTTAAAACTGATTTCTTTCTTTTAAACTGTCAGCAGTCTTGGTGACAAACTATAACTACTGTGAGTCTGAACATGTGTTTTATTTTGTTATGGGGATCATGGGGGAACATAAAGTGCCTACTCTTTGATTCATTGTATTGGCTACCCCTCTGTGGGAGTGATGGAAAAAGCATATCTCTCAATTTAAGTACGCCACCCACCTATTTCCCACTTTCAGGCACAGTATTACTTTCACCGAAACATTTGTATTTTCATTTTCCTTCTGATCATTTCTCCAAAAACAATAACAGAAAACAGATTTGTAATGGTTTTATAGATATTTGATGAATAGAGGGTTAAAATATTTATATTAGGAAACAAGAGTCCAATCGAAATAATTCCCATCTATTTGTTATATCAGATGTATTGGCTTTAATCTGGTTCATCTTGCACAGTAGACGGCTCATATTTGTCATATGGATAAGTTCCCACTGTTTACAAGGAGATCATAAGAATGAATCAGTTAAAGTGACAACGTAGTAAAAGGCCACATGCCTTTGCAAACAAGAGACAGTCCTGTCTACGTATTCGCTTCTCTGTGTGTATTGGCGTCCTCGCATAGCTCAGCGGGGCTAAAGCTCAGCAGCACGCCTGAAACTCGCATGGCTGTATAAGGGCACAGGGACTGTGCTCCACTGCTACAGCAGAGCGAGAATGAGGGAGGAGGGAGGCAGCGAGAGGGTGAACTTCCATCTGGTAGTTCTTAAAACTGCTGGAATGCTTTTGCTTTAGTTACACAAACCAAACAAGCTTTCTCACCAAGCCAAGACGTTCTCTCGACCTTTCTGCCTGTGCTTTCCTCAACACCCACAGCAACCTCTTCAATCAGTCTGCAACACCGTTCCAATCCTTCATCTTGGAAAAAAAAAAAAGAAAGGGTAATTTATTTCAACGGATATGAGAAAATGAACAATTACGTGCACAACAACGTAGAAATAATGAAATAATGCTCAGAAATATCAGCTCGCTCCTTAATTTATATGTGATACTGGAGTAAACCGAATCCAGCTGAGGGTCCAGATGTGCTTGCTTCTAGACTTGCTCCATCTCTTCTAGTCCTGACACATTCCATCCGTCTCACCCCCTACATCAGAATCATCCCAAACCCATCTTAAAATGTCATTGCTGCTGCTGAGTGATGGTTCCCTGGCCTCTAAGCCCAAGGGAAAGAGAGAAAAGTCGAGAAAGCAGCCAGGGGTAGAAACTGCTCTGTTTTAGTCATTATATTCAGTGAAGTGTCCTAATGTCTGATAGGGATCAAGCACATGTCTCTTTCATTTACACACAGATACCTACAGTGACGGTTACATTTATAGTAACTGTTTGTTGTCAAGGATAACTTTTTTTTTTTTTGCTTTTGGGTAGAGCTATGTCGCCCTACTATTCACCAGCCAAATCTGTGTGAGTAGAATAGTTGGAGCAAGAAAGGTTGTGTCTGCCCGTCTCAGTTGGGGATTACAGTTAAAGCATTTGTTGGGGCTCTGAGAAAAGGGATTTACAATTTTCCACCCCTCATGTGCACAGCTGTCTACAGTTCTTACCCGTCTATTCTGTCGCTTTGGTTTCTCTTACTCCTTTGCCCATTCTGCCTCTCACATGTTTTTCTTTTACAGTTTAGGTTGAGTTAACGTCCCTATATTCACCTACTATACAGTTTCTACTTATTGTTTGTGTGCTTTGCAAGATGACGTGGTTTATTTCAAGCCTGTAGTTGAAAAAGCACAAATTACTGTATGTTTTCCATGACTTTGTGACATCAGAACCGGCCTATCTTGCTGTCCAGATTGACTTGGCTTTGCTGCTAGTCACGATTATGTTTACGTAACATCAAATGAACTTTCTTGCCGTCTCTCCAACCAGATATCCGCCACCCAGAGGAGCTATCTCTACTGCGCAAACCGCGTGACCCCAAAAAGAAAAAGAAAAAGTTGGAGGAGGCAGAGGAGGATGATCTGGAGTTGGAGGGTCCGCTGTTAACCCCTGGATCAGGTGAGTTGCATTTAGAGCTTGTTACTGTGTTTGCTACAGGAAGTCCAGCTAAATTATCCAGCTTTAGTAGAATATAAGCATATAATTCACAGCTAATCTCTGAACTAATCTTCCTTTAAGTAGAAAATTAGTGTAAGTAGTGTAAGCTTTGCACTTTACATGTCAAAAAATTGACTTCAATATTTTGACATGTAAAGTCAATATTAAATGTGTTTGTACAAACCTAAATCCATGCTTTTAGGTTCCCATCTTGTTTATAGTAATTTTGGAGTATTAGGTTGTGTTTTCTTATTTTGTACACTCATGTCCCTCAAGCAGCAGGTTGAATAGCAGGTTCTGCTGGGCCACATGGAGCATCTTTCATCCTTTTTTAGTTTCTGTAGTGTCTGATTGCATTTGCGGTTCAAAAACCACTACGATAACCCCAGATTGCTGCACCTTGCCTCTAGTGACCAAATATGAATGTGTAAGTTTGAGGCCTGCATGGGATCTACAGCCGTGGCTCCCAATTCCTTGGCAGGGAGGACTAAGAATGGTTGAGATTCCACACATAGTTGGTCACGCTGCCATTTTAAACCCAAACCAGGCTACACAAGTGCAGTTATAATGACCCTCCTCCCTCCTCCAGAGAGTGATGTGAGAGTTACAGCCATATGAGCAGGGAGGAGCAGAACAAAACAGGCTGGAGAGCTGTCAGAGTTAGCATTAAGCAAAACTGCTAACACCATGAGACAGGTTGAATGGGACTCTTTGTGTGTCTAGAGTCTCCTCTGCTCTGCGAAGCTAGTTCGGTGTGTGCTACATGACTATATATACCGTACTCACATGTGACGCGAAAGAGGCCTGAACAATCATTGTGAACTTGAATCATCATGTTTGTTGCAGTCAAGAAAAACTAATTCTCCTCACGCACGTATTTAGATGACAGTAAAACCACCCACAGATGATAGATCTCTTTGCTCATGTATTAAAATATAATGAGAGATAGAAAAAACAAATAGCAGTCACTCACCAAAAGCGTACGACAATCCCACCCAGAGCTGCATCATTGCATTTTAATAGTGCGCTACATGTTTGCCTCTGGTATGGATATGTTTCATTCCCAGTGGGTGAATGTGGTCACACTATTAGGTGGTGCAGAGAAACAGAGTTTCAGCAGGAATGTGCAGAATCTGTTTACCGTTACCAGTTTGTTGTGTGTTTGCGCGCATTTGTGTAGATGCACACACACGCTCATGCCGTCCTCCCTATCACATCACATGCTACAGTCTGAGAGTGTATTTCATGACCAAGTTGGAAGATGTTATAAGAGCTTGCCTCTTAGCCCAGGTCTCCTGATAGAAATCACAAGACTTAACCGAGATGCAATCAAAACCACAGCCTTCTCCTTGCTTCTTCTCCTCTTTCTGAATGTAATTGTGTTTTGAGCTGCAGTGATTAGTCAATTAATCAATCGGAAATGTACAGAAAATTAATCTGCAATTAATCTGATAATCACTTCACTGTTTGTGTTTTTTCAAGCAAAAATGTGAATGTCTTACAGCATGTTAAATGTGAACATTATCTTGTTTGTATGTTAATAAAGCTGAATGTCTTTGGGTTTCAAACTGTCAAAACAACACATTTAGATATGTCACCTAATGACTCTGAATTTGGAATATGCTTCTTTTCTGACATTTTTATAGACCACGTCAAGAAAGTAACATACAGATTCACTGATTATTAAAACAACCATTAGTTGTTGCTGTAATCGTATTTTCTACAAAATTTCCTCCTACTTACTTGAGCTTAAAAGGCCCAATTGTCAAGTTCTCATCATCTTTTTAATAACTTGTTTCTAACTCGCATTGCTGATGAAACAAATTGATAATAACATTATGTTAAGCTTTTCATATACAAACAGTATAGAGTATGCATACTGTACAGGGAGGTTCACACTGACCTCAGAGGCTAATGACAGGGGTGGATGGTATAAACTGATGTCATAAGAGGTACATGACTATTTATTTCCACTTACAGACTGGCAGTTGTTTTCCAAAACCTCCATCTCTATCTTTAAATCTACTATTTAGGAAACTTCATGTCCGCTGTTTGTCTACACACTCATGTCAAGTGCCCCACAGAATAGACCATTTTGGTAGAAAAAGCAACGTTAGTAACCCTCAGCTGTTGTTGTGACTCAAACTGAGTGCCATGGTATTGCCCATGATGCGAGTCCATCTAGTCTTACCACATCTTGATGTGCCTTTTTTCACTAATTGTCTTTCCTGTCAGTGTGGAGAATGATATACCTCAGGCAGCCACCACTTTATATTTGTGCTGCAGTTTATACATGCAGGGCTGGGTTGTGTTGACCAACGCCTTCCCTGGGTTTTCAATCAGTCATGCCATGTTGGATGGTTATGAATGGGTGGATGGAAACGACAGAACCTCACTAGTCATGCCAGGGTGATCTCCCTTTGCAAAAAGAGGGTAAAATGAGTCATCCACTCTGAGGCTACAGCAGTTGGCAGTGTGTGTGGAAATGCCACGGGTCTCCTCATTCTTGTGTTCCTCAACTTTGGTCTTCTCTCGTCTGTTTCCTTCTGACCTTGTCGAGTTTTCTGTGCCTTAAACCTGTCCGCTTGATATTGTTTGTTCTATTTCCTGTTCTTTCCTCCACTTTTTTTCTGCCTTTCCTTTTCTTACTCTTTCTCATTTCATCCTAGCCTCTGAGATAATATACATCGGACCTGTCAAAGGTAAGCTCTCCTCCTCCTGTCCTTTTCTTTTCAGCACTGCTTCCTCACCCCTCGCCTCCCTATTCTTCCCTTATCCTCCACCCGTCCTGCAGCTGGAGTGTTGAGGTCACATGACATCTGTAACCTTTGGGACCAGCAGCCGAGTCACCTGACTGCTCCTGTGGAGGAAGTCAGCTGATTCGGCTAGTCTTGTGACAAAGGCTTTGCGTTCTATTAGAAATTAGCTCAAAGCTCACTTTTCTTAAAGCTACTCCAGGCCTGCTCACTGTGCCTGCTGACTGATGTACAGGACAGCAAACCACTTTTTAGCCCCTTGAAGGTTTTGCTTGAGGAAATAGAAGGTGGTCACCGAGATGGTCATAAGTAGGCGAGTTATGTGACGGACACATTTTGTTTTTGCTATACTGTTGTGCACATACGTGCTCCAGTTAAGAGCCCAAACAAAAACTGTAACTAAAAACCAAATCCACAAGAGACACTTTCATTTATTGACAAGTCTTCTCATCGTTTACTTTTAGTCTTAACAGCTGATGGTGGTCCAGCTCCTTCCATTTAAGCTCTGTGAGTCTCCAGTGTGGGAGCATTGGGGAGTAAAGTCATGTTAACATTCTTTATGCCTTCTCTACGGCATTGGAGAGTCAGTAAACAGGATGGAGGAAGCCTAGTTGTGTTGTCAACGGACTGCCAGCTTTCACCTTATGCATGGTTTCTTGGGATGCTTAGCATTCCTCAAGAGACCCTATGGGAGATGGGAGTACTCTCCCTGACCCGATGAACTCAGCATTTGGGGGAAAACCTTGAAAGAACCACTGAATAACACCCTCCCCCACAAGGGATGGGTGGCCATAGCCTGCACCCTGTTCTCATGACCTCAGCTCGCAAACACAAACATACACGTGCACACTCACAAACACAAACCAAGCCCACTTCCTGGTCTCAAAAGGGATTTAGTGGTTTAGCCGGTGTTGCTTCTTGACCTAGGCCCTATGGAGGGAGAGAGGGAACGGAGGGGAATGTGGCCAAAAATACTCCACAAGGCCAACCAACAGGAAATGCAAACGACTTCACTTTGGTTGCTTATATTTGCAGCCAAAACCCAAAACTGAAAAACTAAAGAGTAAATATTCCTAGAATCAAACATTGAAGTTAAGGTTAAAAAAAAAATTATGTCCAGTTATGTTTGGGATTTTTTTTTCCAACATTACGTGTTTCCGTTAGTATAATCAGTATATCCTCCTCCCATATCTTTGCACTTCCCCTTTCCTGTGGGCAAATTGTGCAATAGTTTGCGGTGTGCAGTGCATTCCTGTAGGTTTTTGACTGTGAATAAGTGGGTGACCCTGATCACGTTGTGCATCGTCTGCATGCTGATCTACATCAGTCCCGCCATCAGCAGGAAGCCATTGTAGAAGTCACTCATCTGCAAACTATGGGCTGGTAGTCACATGATGTTGTTGGCCTGCTAGCTGCTCTGGCTAGGCTGCAAGTGTGTGTGTGCTTTTTGAGAAGTGATTTCACCCCTGATGCTGTTTTAGTGATGTATTTGTGAATGTGCACTTAATTGGATTGTGAGTGTCAATATGCGACAAGAGATGTATAAAAGTTCATGTGAATAATGCTTATTTCATGAATTAATTGTAGATACCTCTCTCTTTGGTTTACAAGGGACTAACTGATGACTGTTACTTTTTCAGGGAGCATCTACTCTAGTCCTGGCTTATACAGTAAGACTATGACCCCCACCTACGACTCCAGGGACGGCAGCCCTCTGTCGCCAACCTCCGCCTGGTTCGGAGACAGCCCCCTGTCCGAGGGCAATCCCAGCATCCTCGCTGTCAGCCAGCCAATCTCCTCACCAGACATCCTGGTCAAACTCTACAAGCCCCAGTCCTTGCTGGACAAAGCCAAAATCAATCAGGGGTGAGATGAACTTTACATTGTGGTTTGATTAAAGTGTTCCAAGCCATGAATATTCTAGTGATGTGTGAAATATTTTTTGCGCATATGATCAGAGCAATATCTTTTTCTAACTAGTCATGCTCCTTGTCTGTACAGATGGTTGGACTCTTCCAGATCCCTCATGGAGCAGGATGTAAAGGAGAACGAGGTGCTGCTGCTGAGGTTTAAATACCACAGTTTCTTTGACCTCAACCCGAAGGTACATCCCACAGACAACTCAATACAGCAGCTTCACATCAGTGTCGGTTTGGACATTTATAGAGAACATGCTGTACTAGATGGCCCTGTATCATTTGAAGGAAAGTACCACAGTTGTGTTACAATGTTCGAACAGTAAGATGCTGAAACTGGCAGTTTAGTTGCAATGATTGGGGTTAGACACGGGGAAGTTATATACGTTTTCAGGGTAATTCTCTGAGTTTTAACCTGTATTGTTTATAATATACAGTAAATTACACTGATCTTTTTGCTTCACCACATGCAGCGTTGTCCTGAGTGTTCAGTCATGTGTTTGTATGTGTCCACAGTACGATGCCATCCGAGTGAACCAGCTCTATGAACAGGCCAAGTGGGCCATCCTGCTGGAGGAAATTGAGTGCACGGAGGAGGAAATGATGATGTTTGCTGCCCTGCAGGTAAGAACACTGTTTGTTTGTGCGCTTGTCTGATCTTAATTTTCCTGTTTCAGCATTGTTTTGTCAAGGCCTGAAATTTGAAGACCTGCAGTCCTATTTTCATTGGGCGCAGTGGGCACATTGCCTTCTAAACCGCAAGCTAATGAATTGGATGGGATCGCAGCCCAGAGCTCAGCCATATGGCAGCCAGTTCTGCTGCGGCATGTATACTAAAACTTGGCTATTGTGCATTGTTACAGAATGAGTTAATGGGGGCATTATCACAAATATTCCCACTGGGTTTCTCAGTACACTTTAATATCAATTGGTTCCCTTTATTTCTCCCTCAGTGCATAGAAATAAAGGAGTCACGAGGATTTTGAGCAAAAAAACATCCTTTATGAAGAATTAACAGGAATTAACAATAAGATCAGTGGACTTACTTAGGGAAACAGAATTCAGTGTCACTTTGATTCTCTGGAAACCAGGCCAAGAGAGCCATTATTAGAAAGAATAAAACACTAGGGATTAAATATTATATTGTAGTTTTTAAAAAGGCTCGTGTTGATGTATAGAAACATGTAAAATCTGCAGCAGCATATTATTTCAACACATAATTCCAGCGGATTTAATGTATGTTTTTGTATTAGACCAAAGCTATTACTGTAGCTTTATTTGACTGCGCAATTACTGTAAACCCTGAGGCCCTTTGTAGCTGTCATTCATAAAAAGCTTGTCAGGGCGGGAGTTTAAAGACTTTGGTAATATTGGGCACCTGTGTTTCTCTTTTGGGAGAAGTTTAAAGCAACATCAGAAAAAGAGACACTGCAAAAGTAGGTATAAAGGGTAGCAGTGGAGGTGATGTACAGATGTGAACCCCTTTTGCTCCCTCAGGTTGCCACATGTAGTCTGGGGGTGGTGCCCCTGCTATTTCTGACCCTCATAAACTCTGGGTGCCAAGACCTGTGGACGCCACCCTATCCTCACCCCCAGGGTAATTATAGTGCATCTTGGGCCACAGGACCCCATGCTCCAGCCCAGACCACCCGCCCCAGCAAGACACCGTCTCATAGACCTGCTCACATTCCCTTAGAAGCCCTCTTACACTCTGAGGCGTTGGGTGGTTTTTATCAGACTGGTTATAATTACACTTAACTGGTTTCTTGTTACTCTTCCCTGAGAGAGATGCTAATCCAAGTAGGGTGTTTAGACTGATGTCGCTACCTGTCTGTTAGCACTCTGGAAGCTACTACTGTGCTTCAGCAGGGTAGTATGAGCTCATAGTTTTTGGCTAAGGTTTCGCTGTGAAGGGATGCTAAATAAAGAGCAGTGATTGTCCAAATCCAGTACGCTGCTGGCTGATGTTAGCATGCTATCACCTGGATGTTTCACTTTGGCAGCTCACTGAAATGAGGTAAGCAAGAGTCAAGAACAGTAACTGATCTCATCGTCATGAACTTAGGGCACAGGTTGTACTTTTTACCTCAGCAGATAAATATAAGCAGTCTTGCTAGTTCCACATACAAGCAGGAAACAAGTCCTCACACCATGGTTGTAGTTTTTAAAAAAATGTCAGTGAAGAGGCGGAGGAGTGTCATGGTGAGCCCTTTGTCCCACATTCTGTAACCTTAGCCAGCTACAGCCTCAAACTCTGCTCTGAATCTCTCACTCTTTCGACAGCTGTTCATTCATATATTCAAGGGGGGTTAGTGATGGCTTGACAATGTAAATACCATTTGTCAACAAGCTGTATTTAGTGTCTGTGACTCATGGTTGGGTTTTTGGTAATGGCCCCATCCTGATGAATTGGTGTTTCCATTGTTACAGTCTCTTGCCCCAAACTCTTGCACCAGTTTCACATATGTATCCAGTGAAAACAATGTTATTGCGTCTAACACTTCAAAGATGTGCTAAGAACACAGTGTCAAGACCACACTGCTTATTACTGTCAGTAGATCATTATCACAAATCACTTCATTCTGTCCTCTTCCTGAAACTTGTCTCCTCATCTTCATCTCCTTCTAAAAAACAACATCGCTGCTAAATTCACTGGTGCATACTGGCGGTGCTTCTCAACATAAATGCCAACACATCTTAAAAGTATTTATATGGCTATTATCACAGACTAGTTCCTTTTTATAAGATGAAGCTGGAGCATTTATGCACCGGTAGCACTCATAGCTGGAAACTTTATAGAAATCAGCAAAACTGTTGGCACAACTAGCTTGTGAAGTCTGTCTCCATTTCACACCTTTCTTTCCACTCCCAAGTTTTAAGTGTTTGTTTTTCACCTGAAGGCCTCTGGTGGATTGAAACATCACCTTTAGTGGTAGATGTTGGATTTCGTACTTGTAACAGTGCTGTGAAGAACTGAACCACAGCTTCTATACAAGTCCTACGGTTTGTAGAGATATGGTGCAGGTATTAAAGTCTCAACTGTGAAACCTAAATGGGGAAAAATAGAAGAGCTGATGTGAGTCTTCAGTAACAATAAAAGTGTACCTAACTGGGGCATCTATTTTTTTTTCTTTTTTAGTACCACATCAACAAGCTGTCGATCATGTCCTCAGACAACCACATGAATAACAGTGAGAAGGAGGTGGATGAGGTGGATGCAGCTCTCTCAGACCTGGAGATCACTTTGGAGGGAGGGAAGACATCCAACACACTGGTATGACAACACAGACACTATTACCTATTCATTTTTGGTTGTGGAGTACATACACTGGGCTTTCCCAGATGCCTTTGTCTCAATTGGCATCATTATGTGAATTTGTTTTCCCAGTGGTAAAGGCTTGGCACTGGTTTTGTGCCTTTGTTTTCCTTTCTTGTGAAGTCTCCTTTCATCAGTGGTAGTTAACAGGCGAGGAAATCTACATAGACAATGCATACTTCAGTTCACTGGAAGTGTGAAATTTTACACAGTTATTTTTATGGCCTTAATTTTACAAACAGCTAGGTTTGTCAGATATTTGACTCTACCAGCACCATAAAGGCTGCGTTTCATATCGCTACACTGACAATATATCTTTCCTGTTTCAACAGCCCTACCTTGAAAAGTTGTTAAGTTTATATAGCTTATCAGAGGAAACTGAGCTTAGAGAGATTACATAAGAAGTGTTGTCTTTAGCATACTCTGCTAAGCAATGACATTGGAAATGCACAAAGTTGAGCATAAGGTCATTGTTATGTTTAACCCTGTTCTTATTCTCTTAAATTAAAATATTCCACATTTATGCTAACAACAAGTTTTTCCCCTCTTTCTAGGGTGACATCACATCTATTCCTGAACTCGCAGACTATGTCAAAGTCTTCAAGTAAGTCACTTCCTTAGCTACCTGATCCTACTTTGTCAGTTATCAAAAACACTAACTGTATGTGACTGCATGCGAAGGTTGTATTTTTATCTAAGAGATGGCGAGTCTATCAGAGAGCCATGAAGCAACATTTTCTGGCTAAGTAAGAGAATTGATGCCTGTTTTGCATCAGTGTAATAGGCTGGATTGTTTGCCAAAGAACATTTGCAGGCTGAGCTTTCAGTTTGCCTTTCAGAGTATTTATAGTTGGACCAAGCATATTTTGAATCATATTCATTGTTGGCTTGAAGCCTTTGCTGACAGGCAGGTGGCCCCTAGTGGGGTTGTCTCATAAAATGTTAAAAACTAGGGGGGTATGATATCAAGGGGCATTTTCTCTTTAATGCTTTTCCACAATGCTGGCTCCTTTCATATTCACTTAGCTGACTTTGCACTTGAGAAGCTCTCCTTCTTTTTCCCCTCCTCTCTGTCTCTCTCTCCTTTATACTCACATATAATCCTCTCCCCCGCTCTTCCTCTTAACCACCTATAAAGAAAATGGATGTTTTTTCCATCTGAACTCTGACATGTCGTCTTCTATCTGTATAATCTCATTCTAGACCCAAGAAACTGACACTGAAGGGCTATAAGCAATACTGGTGCACATTCAAGGATATCACAATTTCCTGTTACAAGAGTAAAGAGGAGGCACATGGGACACCTGCTCACCAAATGAATCTTAGAGGTGCGGATACACTCATTTATATACAAACACACAAAAATGTCTTTTTGTGACCATGCTGGAATGTGATGCTTAATTTTTCTGCTACAAGTTTGTTATCTTAGGTGGTGTGTCTAAAGAATGGGTGTGACCTTTGACCTCTTCTTCCTGTCTGCACTCTGACTCCTTATGTGCAGGTTGTGAGGTAACGCCAGATGTTAACATCTCGGGTCAGAAATTCAACATCAAGTTGCTAATCCCTGTGGCCGATGGCATGAACGAGATCTGGCTTCGGTGTGACACAGTAAGAATGAAGTCCGTGCACCCTTTGCTGTGATTTGCTGTCTCTTCAGAAGTATTTCACAATGTTTTACGTCTTTTAATCTCCAGGAGAAACAGTATGCTCACTGGATGGCAGCATGCCGTTTGGCCTCCAAAGGGAAGACCATGGCCGACAGCTCATACAATCTGGAGGTCCAGAATATTCTGTCCTTCCTCAAGATGCAGCACATGAACCCTGACCCACCATCCATTGAGCCAATCACCACTGACATCAATCCAGAATGCTTGGTGTCCCCACGCTATCTGAAGAAGTACAAGAACAAGCAGGTAAGCCATGAAAGCCAGTTATCTGTAATGAGCTTTAACATACATCTGGTTGCACTATAAGGTCTGTTTACAGCAAAGTGGAGTTTAAAAAAAAAAAAAAAGATATTTTATGAATCGTTGTTTACCTGCTTAATGAGTTGGATGTGGGGTTAGATAAAGAAGCATCTGATGCTTCCCAGATGGATGCCTCCTGGCATCAGTTGTCTTGCATTGGAATGTAGCCTTCTTCTACTCCCCTGTCTTTACTTTCCTCCTCCCTCTATTTCTTCTTCCCACCTTCCCCTGTGTGAAGGGAAACCAGGACAGCAGATGTCCAAACCGCTGCTTATTGTTGAGGTGATTATCTTAGACTGTGCCATTATTCCCACCTCGGCTTTCAGTCTTTGTGCTTGGAGACAAAAGAGTTGAAGAGTCACTGTCATATGGATACATATCTGATCCAACAAATGAGGATTTATTGGTCTGAACACAACAGGCAGACATCTTGATAACTCACTGTAATGTTTGATCAGTTAAGATGAATTAATTTTATCTTAAGCATTAGGAAGGTTCTACAGTGTGCCCAGCAGATTTGCATGTTATCAGCAGGCTGGTGTGTGTGTGTGTGTGTGTGTGTGTGTGTGTGTGTGTGTGTGTGTGTACACAGAAACAGCTGAGTACACGGCTGCCGTGGCTGTGTTAGCTGGGGATGGGTGAATGAGCTGACTGCCTCCCCTTAGCTTACTCACACAATCTGGATTTGTTTAAGTTGTAGTAGTAAAGTGGAATGTTGCTAGGGGGCTGGAAGGATGTTGGTAGGCTGTTGGTACAGTAAGTGGTGACTCAGAAATGGTCTGGACTATAGCCTGGAATATCATGGATGTCTAAAACTAGATGTAGACAGAGATGAGGGATTAGAGGAGTGTGAATGGATGTCAAACAGGATATGGTTGAAAAGGGATGCACAGCAAAGAACCAGGGATGTGGATTAAATACAGTTGCATACTTAAGGCACTTTTTTTTTGTTGTTACTCCTTTTATACAGGAAATGTGATGAGGTCTTATTGAACACACCACAGCATAGCTAAAAGTCACAGTTCACACAGAAGTAAAGAACAAATAATAAAATTTCAGTTCTCTTTTCCTGTTTCTCACTTTCTTTCTTTTTAGAATAGTGGGTTTGAGTGACCATTCATTAACGAACTATTGCAGTCTCCATGAATCCAGTCACAATTGCTCAATCTGAGAAAGAGAACAGAATTTTTAATCCACGTCTTGGTTACTTTTAATTAATAACTGGACTTTGATCTTCTTTATGTTGCCATAGAGTTCAGTTTATCAGTTTAGAGGTTTCCTAAACATGTTCTACAAAAAACTACAGCTTCCATGCGTGTCATCAAACTTAACTGGAGATGCAGCTGTTGAATATCAACAAAATAATTTTTTCTGTCTTCAGATTTAAAGAAAGTACTATTAACAGAAACACTCTGAAGCAAAATATATTGCCTGGAACAGAGGCTAACTTGTACAGGAAGTCTGAGGTGGTGAGGTGGATGCTTTTTTTTTGAAGTACTAGTAGTCTTAGCCCAGCAGGATGTGTGTCTGTCTGTGGTTCTTTCTGGCTCAGTTCCAGTCTCGCACTCAAACCCATTCGGATAGATGCTCTCCCCAGGCACAACATTGAAGAGTAATGGCATATGTACACTGTGTGCCTGTATCCTTGTGCTCACTACACTACCCATGTGATGGGCGTGGAGGCATCAGGAAATGAGCCGTGCCTGGGAATGCTGCGCGGGAAAACTGTCTGGGAAAAGCCCGTTAACTCTGTAGTCAGCTGCGACCCCTCCCCATCTCGCTTAAACTGGACTTCCTGTTGCAAGATTTGTCCGAGGAGACTTCCGTGCTTCATCTCCGAGCGGATGCACACACAGGGATTTTTAGATTACGTTAGCCAGAGTTGTTTCTGGCCATATGTGTACTTTTACACAGAAAACAAACATTAAAGACACGAAATAACTCCTGGGGCTTGGAGATGCAGCACTCTGCTTCCTCTGCTGTTGGTATATATCGCCATCTTGTGGATAAAAGAGGAGTCACAGAGAGACAGATTTTGGAAAGATAAATAGACATTATCTAGATCTAAAATGTATAGATCCATTGCCTACCTCCTTAATGTAAAACCACACCAATGTTATGTAACTGTTCCGCATTTCTTTTTCTTAGTTATGCACAGTCTGATACTTTACTCTCCTCCTTGTGGCTGAATACTGCATGATACCTCCGTAGCCGCATTGTTGTTCTGATCTTTCCTCCCTCAACAGTGATCTGACTTGCGTATTCTTTGTCCAAACCTTCTGTTCTCTCTTGTGTGCATCTCCTTCATTCCTCTGTATCCTCCCATTCCCACCTTCCCCTCTTCAGCCAGGCTATATCAGGGACTTGGTAAGTTGAGTCATGTGTCCACTGGGTGCCTCTAAGCCTTAGATATGTGCATGATTTTTTAAACTGTACAACTTCTGTGTCTGGAGTATCTCACCTAACTATAAGTAACTATAACCAGTCCTAGTGGCTGCCACAGTAGAGTAGATCCTTCTTGATAGCTTCTGTATGTTGCTTGTCATTAGCTCTAACTGGTTTTATGGGGGAACAAGACTACAAAGTAACACGATTGTATTGCAGCAACATTGGAGCATCTGTATTGTGCAGGAAAAGCAGCAAAAATGAAAAAACTTTGAGATATTTTGTAAAATAAATGGACTGTGTAGGTCTTTTGCATGTTTTAGCCCATTTAACACACTTTCTATATGCTTAACGTCAGTGCCACTGATGCAAAGCACACCACTGGTTTTCCTACTGATGAGTGCTTTTATGTGTTTTTGAATAACGCATTTGGCTTGTAGACTGAAACTGATTTCAGATCATATCTGTGTGATATAAAAAGCAGAGACGAGAAAGTGCTAAAGGTGAACGATTCATCACAGTCAATTAATTTTTTTTTTCTGATTTTACTGCAACGCAACAGGGAAGAAACTTCAGAAGTTTTGAAGTTTTTTCAAGACCAAGCGCAACTGCACTGCAACTTTTAATGCACAGAGTTATCAATCAATGCATCTGTGATGGATTACTTATTTTAGGGTAGTTTGAAGTGGATCGCTGATTTTTATAGCACACTCACATTGACTAAAACCACTGATAACTGACCCTGGAATGTAAGACAAATGCTTAAATGGTAGAATCTTCTTGGACAGAGCAGTTATTCTGAATCTCTGCTGCTCTACTCATCTAGTTGAATTAGTTAAAAATGAGGTTAAAGCTGCAGTCTTAAAAAGGGTTTAGGGAAACTAGGGGGCATGAGACACATGCATGCAAACTGACACAGGTTAAAAGCTCCCTATGGCTCATTAACCTCAGTCTGGCTTCTCAGGGGGCTCATAGATTTCTGTTTGTTTGTCTAGCTGTGTGAAGTAGACATTTACTGTGAAACGCCTCTGGTTATTGGCTGACACTGTGTGTTCTGATGGCTTTATGGCGTTAGCCACAGCTTGTTTACATGTTGGGTGTGTGTGGATTTGGCTACAGTGGGTGGTTTAAGTGTGGTGATGGGATATTTTTGTTTATGGTAGGGAATGAGTTTGTGTTTGTGATCACCTAAATGGCGGGAGAATATTAAAAAACCATGTGTGTGTTTGTGTATTTGTCAGATTTCAGCTCGGATCCTTGAAGCCCACCAGAACGTGGCCCAGATGAGTCTCATTGAGGCCAAGATGCGCTTCATCCAGGCGTGGCAGTCCCTGCCCGAGTTCGGAATCACTCATTTCCTCGCAAAGTACGTTTTGCGACAGAAAGTTCAATAATTTGCTGATGCAGCTTCATATTTGCATCTCTCTCATCCACTCTGTCAGCTCTGCATGTGTTAGAGTGACTCATTTGGTCATTTGATCTGCACACTTTCATTTCATTTCACTGTGGATTCTCTTGCTTCTCCGCAGGTTCCAGGGGGGAAAGCGGGAGGAGCTGATCGGTATCACTTACAATCGTTTGATCCGGATGGATGCCAGCACTGGCGACGCTATCAAGACCTGGCGCTTCAGCAACATGAAACAGTGGAACGTCAACTGGGAGATCAAGATGGTAGGAAACCCACAGGAAGAAAGTTACTTAGTTATTTTCTGTGCTGTTTTTAGATCTGATGATTAATCTGAAACTGCTGATTTTATAAGTCACAGTCTCTTTACAGGCCCTGCAGAGCACTACTGAATATGTGAAAGAGTTGTATAAAGCATTTTGTTGCTCCACATTGAGCCAACATCAGTTTGAGGGCTGAAGACCATAAATTTGATAGTGAAAAAAATAATCAGACTATCAGAAAAAAAAATAGTATGGGCGACATCATTTAGGAAACACTTGAAGTTAAAAAAAAACAAAAAAACAAAATAACTTCCAAGTTGTAGATTTGTGCTAGTTATGTTAGTTTTGGTTGAGAGTTGATTGAATATCTTTTGGTTTTGGACTGTTGGTGAGTGATATTTTCACACTTTTTTCACTTTTCTTTGACATTTCACACACCATAAGATCAATTTATTATCTAGAAGATAATTGGCTAATTACAGTGAAAATGATTAGTCATGGCCCAAGTTAATAGTGTCTCTAAAAAAGCCAGGAGCTAAAAGCAACTTAAAGCTGCTCAGAGTTGTCTTGCTGGGATTCACACAGCTAGTAAATTTTACACATCTATTGGACATTATTGGATTTAATTTAGATATTTAAAATGTTACTGAAGATTTGAGGAAAATTATTCTAGATAAGCAGTTAGTGAAACTGTTGTTTTTCTGTGTCTAAGTGTATGTATCTTATTCCAATAGAGGTAAAAATGACTGCCTGAATATCACTGCATTTGACCTCATTTTTTCAGTTCTAATCAAGGCGGGACTGACTGTTTTCTCTCCGTTAAGGTGACCGTGGAGTTTGCAGACGAGCCCAGTCTGTCTTTCATCTGCGCCGAGGTGGACTGTAAGGTCGTCCACGAGTTCATCGGCGGCTACATCTTCCTGTCCACACGTGCCAAGGACCAGAACGAGTCTCTAGATGAGGAAATGTTCTATAAGCTGACCAGCGGCTGGGTCTGAGCTGACCAGGGGTCAGTGATTGTAGGTCAGGGGCCAGGAGGGGAGTGGCTTTCGGGGGGTGGAACTGCATTATATGGGCTTATTTTATTCTACTATTTCTCAGTCTTTTTAATTGTTTGGAGCTGCGCTGCAGAGTCCAGAGCAGCACGACTATTGCCATGGCTGACAACATTTTTTTATTGTTATTATAGTTGGGTTTTTTTGCATTAATGCTGGCAAGGTCATTTGTTACTACACTAAAATTCTGGTGGATGCAGTCCAGATGAACTGTGGCTGAGCAGAAGCCTTACAAATACCATGAAGTTTGTCTGTTGTCATTTGACCACCTGCCTCCTCTCCTCCTGGACTGATGGCCACCAACTTACGTCCATGACAACCCTTTAAAAACCAATCAAACATCACATTTAATCCCAAAGAATCTTTTTATCCCCCCTCTTTACTATCCTCTCTCTCTCCGTCTTCTACAAATGGACTAAAAAGCTGACATCAAACTGTCATGAGAACATACTGCGATTACAGCGCCACAGATACCTACAGTTACATGTGATTATTTATCCTGAAAGACGGGCTTCATCAAAGAGTCCAATCAAAAGGGTATCTGTAACCGCAGTGGCCATTCATCGCCGCTCTCTGCGTCCATCCTATCCACCTTCTGAAAGGTTTAATCTCTTTGAAGTCACATGTAAGCACTTCTGCATTATACAGTCCTGTTTATGAATAAGCTGTTGTTACATTTCCTTTTGCTTCTGATGTCTGTCTTTGTTTCCGAACTTGTGTCCTCTTTGTTGAGTCTCCCTATTAAATTAGCTGACAGGTGTGACATTGTGAGACTTGCTTTGTATTTAATAGACTGCTGATAGTGAGCATGTCTGATGAGACACTACAGTTCAGTGCGCCGGGATGAGCGTCCTTTGGTTTCAAAAATCTGGTTTCCAACTGATGTAAATGTTGTCTCTGCAGAAATCTTAAAAAGTCATTTAGTCTAGTGGTCCTTTAAAGCAACACTTTGCCAGTTGAGATCTTAAAGCAGATCTCAACTTGTCTTTAACAGTATAATTGAGTTTTAAAGATCATAACATGACTTTTTAAGATGACATATCCACACGTTTTTACCAACTACACCAATGTTGTTTCACCATCTAACAAGGAAGTGCACAAATAATGTATCAAAGAGCATTTATTCATATTTTGCAGCTGTTTTCAGTAGCATCTAGACATTTGAAGCCACTGATGTCTCATTGCGTTGTGTACGTACACTACAAAACAAGAGGGACACTGTCACAATTCCCTTGTACCACCTCTTGTATTAATGCCATTCTGTTTCTCACACCGTATAGTATTATTATTATTATCATTTTTATCAATATACACCAGCAAAAGGTCACAGAGTTTAAGAATGAATATGCAAACTTTTTTTTTGTTCTGTCCTCAGTATGAAGGATCAGTAAATGAAGTATTATTTTTTGTAACTAATGTAAAAACACAAACGTTTTATAGAATTGTACAGTTTTTTTTTCTGCTTTTTGGGGGGGGTTGGAGTTTTTTTTTTCTTTTAGGAAAAAGGGGGTAAGCCATCTGTCAACGTGTAGTATTCAGAATTGTGCCGTCTTATGTTGTGGTCTTACTGAGTTTTCAGATGAAGATATATATGAATATATATGAAGATAACACTAGTCTCAAACTCCAGGTTTGGTTAAAATGTTTGTCGAGTACATATTTTTTTCTAAAATACAGATATATATACCTTTTCAATGTGCCCTGTTCTTCTTGCTTGGTTTTATTAATTTTCTGCTTTTTTTTCCTTTTTCTTCTAGCACGTGCTAATTATGTCCATTTGTGGCCCTGAGTTGCATTTTTAGCTCATTTTTAAACTGACAATGATACCTTATGTGTATTTTTGCTGCAAATTTGACTCGCTCAGCGCCTTTTTAAAACTACTTCACTTAATCGTCTGGTTTTTGTCACAACTGAAGTGTGCCATTTTAAAATGTCCATATGAAGGAGACCCTGGAGTTTGAGACAAATCAGCAAAAAATGAACAGAGGTAAGAGAAAACCAAGCCAAGTCTTTGTCACCTTTTTTTTTCCCTCTGATGTCGTTTCTGTTTGCCTCCAGTGTCAGGAGCAGCAGTGCATGTCCTGCTGTTCTGTTTTCTGACTGTAAAAATGCATTTATTTTAAAAAAGTAATAAAGTAATTTTTATTTAAACTGACTGTAATCTGCCCCTGATTGTACATCATTTGCTACGAAGCAGAATACAATGTCCAAGGTAAACTCTTTTTATAACAGTTTTTGAAATCGATTTGCTCTGCTGCACTCCTCATCAAGACTAATAATAATCACTTATTGGGTCTGGGGGATAATCAAAATACAGAATGAACAAATGGAGGAAGTGAATGGTTTCAGGTTCTTAGGAATAATGACAGATCTACAATCCAAAATTTGATGAACTTGATGTAGATTTCAAAAACGGTAGCAGTTTAATTAGGCACTTGATACTCACACAGGCAGGCCTGTTAAGAATGCATTCCATAATTTTCTCTTAATATTTTAGAATTTTACTTCCTCATGGGCTCAACCATCACCATCAATAATTAGATGTCTTACTTCCTTATACAACCAAGCTCTTTGATTGGAAAAACATACGATCTACAATGAGTGCTTTACTCGTTTTTGTTTTCACAAATTTGTCTTCAAATGTGTTACTAGTTTATCCCCTGACACTTTTCCCCACACATATCCAAAGACAAGATCTAGAGAAAATAGCAGTATGTTGAATGGAAACTGAACTGCTATACCATTGTTCTAAATGTAGACAGTATCGCTATAATGGGCTGTGAACTCCAGAAAACATCCATCCGTTATCTATACATCACTTAATCTTCATTAGGGTCGCAGGGGGCTGGAATCTATTTCAGCTGACTTGGGGCAAAGGCGAGGGACACCCAACCTCTATCACAGACAAACATATACAGACAAACAATCACATTCACACCTACAGACACTTTAGAATCACCACTTAACCTCAGCATGTTTTTGGACTGTGGGAACCCGGAGAAAACCCACACATGCACAGGGAGAACATGCAAACTCCATGCAGAAAGATCCCGGGAAAGCCGGGACGCGAACCATAGATCTTCTAGCTGCACGGCGAAAGTGCTAACCATCAAGCCACTATGCAGCTCCTCCAGAAAACAACTAAAATTAAATTATTTACAGATGCAGAAAACGTTTACAACAAAGTCCAAGGACTGGATCAAAGTAAAGCCAAGCTGCGGCCATTCTAGCAGGCGTTGAAGTCTTTTTTCCCTCCTTATGCTTCACAATTAAAATGTATTTTCTTATGAGTATTTAACTGTGGTATGATGAGAATGAAAGCTGTACATTTTAATTGTACTGTGTGTAAAATCCCAACTAGGTACCGGCACTGGAAAATTAGCAATAACTATAAATTCTCAGTTTGATGCTCTGCACTGGAACTGTGTTAAACTGGCCTCTCTTTTTTTCATTCATTTGTGCAATGATGTCATTCCCTCTATTTTCTTATTTTTTTGGTATACACACATGCGCTACAGTGATAATACGCTTGTGTGCACACTGACTGCCACATCAAGTTGGTAAAACTGACAGTTCTACTTTAACATCTCAACTTCAAAAGTTTATTGACTTTTTGGTGTCGACAGTGTCACAGCTCATGTCACTCATTTATTTGTCTTTTCTACTCTTTGAAAAACAGCTCTGATCACAAGATCTATTTACATTTTGTTTTTTTCTAAAGTTCTCCACCACATCTTCAGTGCTGATTGTCTCGCTCCCGGTTAATGACCAGTCGATGCTGCTACCGGTTTTGGTCTGGTGTTTATTCAGTTGCTTCTCCGGGGAGGTCTTGTCTTTAGCAGCAGGGATCTTTAGCTGCTGAGTGGTTTGTGGTGAGTGTTGACTACTTGTGAAAGTCTCATTGAGGTGCTGCTGATGGTCCCTGATGGCCTGGCATGGATTGATTTTGGCAAGAAGTTAGGCTTTGCACCAGTTGGGTCTTTGGATATTTTGCAACTTCTCTGCCCCGTTTTATGTCCTGTGCTGAAGTTTTCACATTATTTGCCTGTTTTAGTGGATTTTATGCACGCATTTTGCTCCTGCCAGCACTCACATGAAGACAGTTGTCTGAAGATGATGTGTGTGCTCACTTGTGAACCTGCTGTGTGGGTTGATGTTACTGATGTGACTGATGAAACTGTCAGGAAGCAGAGCGGTGCCGTGTGGTGACAGTGTCATCTGCGAATCAGTGCCAGATGTGGGGAAAGAGACGTCGCCTATTTGTCATTTACTGTTGAAAGCCGCAGTGTGGGTGAACGCTGCAGAAAAAAGCAAACAAGAAAATCTGGATTACTGGAAATAAAATGAATAAAGCTGAAAACCACAGTGACTGCTTCCTTGATTGAAAAAACTCGGTGATTGTGCCAGTGTTTATAGGTTCCTCTAGAATTTATGTTTAAAACGCCCAATCTTTTGCAAATACATGCCTTACATAGCATACCAGGCATTTATTGTAAGTATAACATCACATTCTTGCATTTTTCAGTTGCCAACATGTGCACTGGTTATGTTCCTCCACCAGAGAGCAGCGTACAACCATCCATCCTCTCCGTCTTCCTGCTGCAGTCTCATGCTTGGTGCATTCCAAACTTTGCTTAAATCTGACATGTTTACCTGGCATCCCAGCAGAAACCAAGTGCCAGATTGAGAAAGGAGATTAGATGAGAGAAACGCCTGCAGACAGTCTGTCTATTTGCATACTTTTGCCGATTCCCCTTCAGTGGACGCGCCATACGTCCGTCTGTCACCTGCTGAGCAGCTGGGATATGGAGGTGTTCAGCTGCAGTGGTAAGTGAGGAGCATCTTGCCTGATGTCCACATTAGCATCATGTGGAATGACAGCACAGGCAGGATGAGTTAAATCAGGAGGGTGTTAAAAAGATGTTCAAGATGATGAGGACTGCAGAAGCACATGTGACAGTTTAAAGGCTGGGCAATTAGCTCGATAGATGAGGTCCTAAAATTGTTTTAAATAGAGGACAATTTCCCTTTTTACCAAGTGCCTCTAGTTATTCTAGAGTCCATGTTCACTATGGTCAAATTTCTTCTTCTCCACTTGTTGAGATAAAAATCTGCAGACGCTTCAGCCTTGATAAAATGATTTTTTTTTTAAATGAAGGATTCCTCTTTTCAGTCCAATATAAATGCACATCTGCCCTGCACTTGTGCGCATTTCATCTAATGATTTAGTTTTTACGGTGGATTCCTGCAATCAGGCTCAAAGTCTTCTGTCATTAAAGTACATTTCAGCAGCCCGTGAGCTTGTATCCTCCCTGCAGTCAGATGTGGGAGCAGAAGAGGTGTAGCAGCATCACGGTGGGAACAATGAACTGAATTCTGCGAGAACATCCTGTTCTTGCAGAAAATGGGTCTCAATCCAACACTTAAGCTGGCAGGTTTGACAGCATTAACCAAAAAACCTTTGTCGAAGCACAAAGAAGTAAAGACTCTTTCTGTAGATGGGATCTAGAAGTGGAAACGCACTATTCTCCTGCCTTTCTCAGCAGCTTCTGATGTTCCCTGTATAGCCGGTGCTCCAGTGGGATCTGGCCCATTGTGTTCACTGTGTGTATGGGAAGTAAAGACATCTCAGCGATGGCTCCACCCATTGACGTGGAGTTCCACTGACCCCTTGGGAGGATGGGGTGGATGATGGCCTTGATGTGACAGAAAAAAACATGGGAGGAGACTTGAAGATAACATTTATAGACTGCGCTACTCACGAACGATCCCTGCATATTGCCGGAAGTGAAAACATAAAAGAGGTAACACAATATATGAAGCAAAGTAGCACCTGTTGCCATTCAGCTCAGCAGCATCCTGCTTGAATCAGGAGCATAGTTCAGTTACAAGAAAGAACTGCTCTGCTTTCCTGTAGTTCACAGCCAGTTAACGTCATTGTTAATGTCATGGAGCTCTCTCTCAAGGAAAGTGGCTCTGACACTCACCCCTTTTGCCTGCAGTGAAAAGAGCGCTATAGAAAATGTCAGCCATGACAGCAGATGTGCTTATAAGCTGGTCTCCACAAAGCCTTGAAATTTCCTAGAAGAAAACTTTGTCTTCTCTCCTCGGACCAGTGTTTTGACCTCGTCCAGATCAACTGGTTTTTGTTCTCTCGCTCAAACCGCTGTCACCAGCTGTTACGATGTAATTGTCAGAGTACAGTTCTGGAGGTTAAAAGACTCACTGCCAAGATGATATTAAGTGGTCCACCACTTTGGTTCAGACTGAAATATCTCAACAACTGCTCAATGGATCGCCTCCAAGTTTCAGAGAGATATTCATGGTCCTTTAGATGATATGATGGCTTTGATTAACCTCTGACTTTTCCTCTTCCTCAGTGGGCTTTTGTGTGAAATATCTTGACAACTATTGGATGGATTTCTATGGTATTTAGCACAGATATCCATGTTCCTTTCAGAATGAAGTCTAACAACTCTGGTGATCACAGCATCACATTGTCCAATGCTTAACCAAATATCTGCGAGACTAATGCCGCTGTGCTTTGTGTTTAGTCAACATTGTCATTGTTACATCCATCAGCATGACTTTGGACTCTTCTTGAAGGTTTTGTTCTGATATTTCTCTTTAATTCAGTTTAGATGCAAAAATAAAAAGCCTTTTCTCACAGGTTTACATAATCAATTGCACACCTTAACTTTTAAGGCTTCTCACAATAAGCAATAGCCTTGGATACTTTGGTTGGCAAACCAATAACAAATGGCATGAAATATAACTGCTGAAACAATTGTTGTAACCCAAACCATTTTGGAAGCCAAATCTCAATATATTATAATATGTGATACATGAGCAATGGTATAGTGCTAAAAATACACAAAATCCTAGTACCAATAAAGAGCAAAAATAGTTCAAATAATGTCACATTCATCATTCTTTCCAAGTCTATTTGATGTCTTTTATGAATTTCCAACACACACTGAACACTGAACGTCACTCCACTCTGTGTCTGTGGGCTTCAAGTCTTCCTTTCACATATAAAATCAGAAGAATTCCACCCTTGAAAGAACCCACATGTGCTATTCCCATTATCTTGGACAGTACAGTCGGGATATTTCCATGAAAAAGGTTCAGCCTGGGCTAAACACTAATGAGTGCCAAGACTCTTATCTTGATGTCATCAGCTACAGTCCGGAGCAGCTAAACTGAATTTAAAGGCTCTATGAAAACATGTGCTCTGGTTCAAAATTCTTTGTTGTTAAAAGGCCGAAACAGCAATTCAATAAGCCAACAAAAAGCATCTTTATTAGTTTCTTGGCCATTTAATTCATGTGAAGTCTGTCAGAGTGTTACTGGTTTCTTTACAGATGTTACAGGCCTTGAAAGGGGATCTCATTTTTAGGAGGAGTTTATGTACGGAAGTTTACATATTGTTTTGAAGTCTTAGTTGCTGACTCATACACCAAGATGTTGTCTCATTAATGGCTACAAAAGAGATGATCCCTTGTGTGTTCTTGTCTTAATGGAAACATGAAAACAGTCTCCTCCACAAACAGCATTTGGCGCCGCTGCATCTCGTCTATTGAATGAGTGACTGAAACCCTGAGGTGCAGCACCTTGTTAGCATCACACAGGCGGTTGCAGAAATACAAGTATGTCATTAAAGTCTCGGAGTTGATCTGGAGGGTGTCCTCTCAGCTGATGAGGTCATGTCACATGGTGTTTATTGAGATGAGATGGGCCTGTTCTGAGCCAAGACGCCTGCATCATCACTTTCTGCGGCACGCAAGAATCGCACGGTCATGTATGCGCGCACAAGCATGAGTAAAAAAAAACAAAAAAAGGTTCTTTGTGGCGGCGAGAAATTACAGCTAAAGCTACAGATGCTGCGCATGTCGGCTCATGTAACATTTCAAGTTGAATCTTCTCTCAGGGTATTTGCTGTGGGAGCCTTTTCTAAAGTAATCCACTTCTCCTCCAGGGACCTTTTGGCTTTAAGCACTGTTGCACAAAATTGGGTAATTTGCATCGCCTCGCTCAGTAAAAACCTGTTTTGTTTGGCTAAATCTTGTTTTTCAGTTGAGTTAATGCAATTTAAAGGGCTGTTGTTGTTAGAGAATACATTTGGAGCAAACAGACGAGTGTCAGGTCGCTTTATTTTTTAGTTTTTTCTTTTCACAGCAATGAAGGAACCTGTCTTAGCCAGGGGCAGGATGGTTGGTTTCTGACGTGTTTGACAAGGAGAACACAGAGGCATCCTGGGAGATATTTTGGCAAAATCCTAATACAGCAAGAATCCATAGCAATTGTGCTTTTTAGAAGCAATTTAGGGGAAATAAAGTGAATAGAAAGGACCAAATGGGACAATGGGAACAGCTTTTTTTTCATTTTCTTGAGTATGAACTATGCCTTAGTGTCATATATTGAGATAATTCCAGTGTTTGGAAATGGATCCCTTCTGATTCACACTATTAAAAAGACCCTAACAGCCATCACCGTTTAGGACCTCACTGGTGCCTCCATGCTCAGTTTTATTGCCTGTTTGTTAATAAGTGATAATCCTAAAGTCTCAGTGCCTCCATGTCCATCCCTGTGTCATCGCTTTATCTGCCTTGGCTGTTATGGATGTGATAGTGTCTCATAGCGGCACCAATCCAGGCTCTTTGTGTTACCCAGAAGGCTCTGCACATCCATCGGCTAAATTAGCTGCTTTTGACTTTTAGCTGGCAATGAAATGGAAAAGGAGTAGAGAGTGAGTGGGTTACTGGCAGGCAGGGACAGAGGACAAAGGAGACAGGACAGACTGAAACCTAAAGCTGGATCAATCGCAGCAAAAAGTGAAATCACTTGCTATCTATTGCTGCTGTAAAGGGATAACACTATCCGATGTGATAACTGAAGCACAGGTGTAACACCAGATCCCAGCATTAACAATACTGCATTTTTTTGTAAAGATATGAAAAGGCTAAAACGGTGAAATTGAAGCACTTCTTCAATATAATGCAGACTGAGAGACTCCAATGAGGCCTTCAGGTGGCTCAGTCCTTTCTGATGACAGAGGTGACACACATTCCACACACCTATCACCCAGCTGTCTCACTGCCACCATAGAGATGGATTTAGTTTGTGCTGTGTAATGGTGTGTGGCTCCATTACTGATCCTTTCGCCCAGCGAGTCATTCCGAAATCTGACTTCATCACGCCCCAGAGTATTAACGTTGATTCAAGATGGGTTCTTTTTTTTTCTTCTTTTTTTCCACTCCTGCATTAAGCAGCTCCCTGTGGGACAAATTACTTTCTAAAGTGTTACCATGATGCATGATGTCAGGCGAGGCAAAACAGAAAAAGGCTAAAACATGCTTTACAGCTATGAAGTGTTTTGCATTCGGCATTGTGTTTGCTTTGTACAGCAGGAGTCTTACAGTGAAAGGCTGCGTGGATTACTGCTGTTTCCACTTTGACTATGTTCTTTTTCATAACATCCAAAATGTGGAAAAAGAGCAATTGCAGCCCACAGTGCTGATTGCAAAGGCACAGATTTCATATTATGATGCAAATCTGAAATGCAAAATGGAGCCGTTTCCCTCCTTTACACGTTTTCTAACATCTTTTGCACATCTCGCACATTGAATTTTTTTTACTGATTTTCACAGGTTTTATGGTTGAAGTGATGCACTATGTGTCTGAAAGTGGGAAGCATTCTTTAGTTGGAGAAAAGACATCTCCCTGTCAGTAAACGGTGGAGCCTCATTCAACCAGATTTGTTAACGATAGGCAGAATAATATTGTAAAACTGTTAAGACCTCCCCACTTCTCCTCATAATCCAACGGTCTGACTTTAATTAAAGATGGATTTTTATATTAAAATATGTCATTGATTGAAAAGCCAGCTCTTTATTTGCAATACAGACTTCAAAACAGAGATTCCAAACAAATCTATCCGCCGTATTTAATACAGACACAAAGCTGCTTTGATTGATCTGAGTATGAAAGCCATTACTTGTGGTTGGCTGGGCATTCAGATGATGGATGTTTAATATCTGCTTCAAATCTAATTCAAGTGGCTGTCTTTGGCAGAGGAACATTCCTGCAACTGGTCCCCAAAATTCTGCAACAAATGATGTCAGTGTGAGCAGTTATATGAAAAGTGTCACATCTTTCTGTTCCAGCAGTGACTGAAAATTCAAAAGAATACAGATATAAGTGTGTACCAAAACGTGATGCTGCCCCACACAGAGCTCTGCGAAAGCTTACTTGTATTTCCATGCTACGCTGAGCACAATTGTGCGTGCAACAAGGGGACTTGATTACTTCAGGTGTCCTCAAATTCATGTTCATTACAACAGGATTTAAACTAAAACGCACTCAGGCGAAGAAAATTGTTTCAACACCAGGATAGGAAAGATTCCAGCAAAGAAGCGAAGCGTTAATGACAGAAAAGATCCTAAACAAAACAACATAGGTCAATTTTTTGACATGGGGTCAGACTGGGTTCATGTGGGTCTAATGGGAGTAGTTAGGCCACATGTAAGAGATCTTTTATCAGGCACGAGCAGCTGAAATCAATACCAGATCTGAGGTCGGAATATTTTCTTATTTCACACTGCTTAGAGATTATCAAAGCAGATTGTTACACTTGATCTGGTTTGGTAATGTGAAGGGTGCATGAAGAGTGCAGCAAAGAGTCAACGCACGCACACACACACACACACACACACACACACACACACACACACACACACACACACACACACACACACACACACAGAGTCATATTTCATTGCTTCATTAGTGAGATCCAGGCCAAGGGTTTCAGGACGACCCTTCTAATAAACATAGATGTGCCAGTTTTAACAAGGTTTAACAAGAACTACGAAAGAATTAAAGAAAACATGTTTGATAGTCCCCCTTCACAATAAAATCTCAAATCAAGGCACGCAGCAGCTCAGACAGTGTGCACACTTTCTGAAGTAATACATGCATGTCAGCACAACTGCAATGAGACGTGCTTTTGTCCCTGGTGGGCTCTCATGCAGCTCTGTAACCAATGTTTGGTGTTTCATGCCTCACACTGCGCAGAGTAAACAACAAACCACATGAATCCAGCGTTTGATTAGTGCAGCACAGACATTCGGGGAAGAAAAAGAAAAAAACCAGGAGACGGAGAGTGTTTTGTGTGAGTGTATGGCAACCATCTGGCCATGTGGAGAGATGAGAGGCAGCCGGCGGTTTGGAGCGAAGGATCCCTCGCACCGTTCCATTCCTCCATCGTCAGCTCTCCTTGTTTACCACGTGGACTGAGGCACCTCGTTCTCCTCTAATCCCTCCAGCCTGCACAGCTCCTGGGGTGACGTCACGGGCTGGAAGGATGTTTATGTTTTCCAGGATTTTGGCGGGAGGGATAGAAGGAACGCAGAGGAGAAAGTGAGAGAGAAACGGGGGGAAAGAAAGGATGGAGCCAAGGAAAAAGAAATGCCAGGTAGAGCTCTGTCAGTAGCTCTCGCCTCCTTTGGGAGCGCTTTATAATGGAAAAAGTACTGACTGTACTCAAAGACAGAGAATGTCAATGATTAACCTCTTAACCTCTTCTTTGGCAAGTCCATCGTTACAAGCTCGTGTCAGGAGGACAAGTTTTACTGTAGTCTTGACGAGCTCTTTTTAATGATTACATGCAGTAACTCTCCATTTAGGCCATAAAAAGAGACCTTTCTGTTTACATACTCCACTGACTAAAGATGTGGTATGGAATGTGTTGTGCTGGTTTCATAATGTGTATAAAATGATGCATAATGAGCCTGGAATTTTCTGTTTATGGTGCTGCTGAAAAGAGGCAACTGTGTTTTGAATATGACTTATTTTGAGAGTGGAGCAGCTTTGACAAAGCAGTGTAACAGAACTAGCTCCATTTTTATGCCTCTTGTGTATCACATTCACAGCACAGTCACAGTACTGTCTAATTTTCCTAAAAATATACCAGTTTAATGACACTTGCTGCAATTCTGAAGGTGTTTTCAGAATTTTAAAAGACTCTTTTTTAACCGTCTCGATGAAACTGCAATAATAATTCAAAGGTCCTCTACTAAACATTCACTGTAAAAAAAAAAAAAAAAAAAGAAAAAAAAGTTCAAATCTGGCAACCAGGGTGCCAGAAAAAATGTGTTTAAAAATAGTGGAACACTGTAATGTTCAAAAACAAAAACGGAAAGTATCTGTAAAGTAATCATATATTGTTTTAGCTATTTCAAATACATTAAAATTGTGTGATTTTCTGATCATACACTGTAAAAGAAAAAAATACAGTATATAAGATTTTTGATGTGGACAATATGTATAATTTTGGCGTGTTTTTATACAGTCAGCATGGAAATAAATGTTTTTTTTCAGTGATTTTACTATTTATTATTGATAATTTAATAAAACAAGGAAAATCTGTAAAATAACTATTAAAAAGTGTGATATTTTCCTTCAAATAATTGCAAATATCTATAAAATAACAATATTTTTGTTGATTTAAATGCAGTTTTAAAAAAACAGTGTGATTTTAGGGTCAGACGTAAAATAACAAATTACCATTGAACAGACAAATCTGTAAGATAACTTAAAATTTTTTAAAAAGTTTTACCATTTCTTAAAACCTTGATATAGATTTTTTTCTTTCAAATAATTTCAAATAACTATAAAGTAAAAATATTTTTTGTTGATTGAAATACAGTAAAAAACAAAACAAAACAATGGTGTTACTTTAGGGTCAAACATTTTAAAAGAACGAATTACCATTTGTAAAAAATATAAATTTTTGATGTGGAATTTATTTTGAGTTTTGACCTGTTTTTATAGGGTTAACAGTTAAATGAATACTTTTTCTGTGATTTTTACAATTCATTATTTATAATTTAGCAAAACAAGAAAAATCTGTAGAAACAAAAGAAAGTTAAAAACTGATAAAAACTTTCATTTTTTACAGTGTGGAACGATTCTGCAAACTTCCTATGGCTCTGAAAGTGAGTAGGACATTTGCCGTTGCTGTATTTTGTTGTAAATCACAACATATTCACCAGAATAGCCGTGACTGGTTTCGTTTCCACCACTGTTTCCTTCCCGAAGATTCCAGTCCAGTAAAACACATCTTGGAAACTGGCAATCAGTCTTCGGCCTGCTATTGAGACTGGTAGTGCCGTAGAAAACCTTGACTTTGTTCCGTGTTTTGCCTCTTTCATCAGAGCAAATCGCCAGCCAGGCTCTCCCTGGAGAGACTCAACTGCCTGAAATCCCAAACTCACCAGCAGGAAACAGCTAATGCCCTTTTAACCCTCTCGGCTTGTGTCCGTCTGTGTGTTTGCATGTGAGTATATGCACCAGTTTTCCCCCTTTGGCTACCGTCTCCCTTTTTTCCCTCCACCTGGAAACAGTGAGTCATTTCTGTGAAACTGTTTGCTCATGTTGGGGAGCACAGAGGTACATTTCAGCAGTACAGTGTCACAATACTTTCTTATTGCTGTCCCAGAGGCTTTGCAGCCATAGCAGCAAAACATTCCCCTTCAGATCCTAATTTATACTCCGTAGGAGAGCCTGTGTAAATCAAACAGGATTGTCTGAAGGTAAGTGCAGTCTCAGGTAGTCTCAGAGGGTAAAAAAAAAAAGAAATTCAAATCTAAATTCCTGAAAAGAACTATTTCCACATGCTGCACCAGATGGCTGAGCAGCTTGTTGTAGCATGGAATCAGAAAGCCGGACAAAGTGTAATATGATCCCATGGAAGTTCAAGGACCATTCATATCTGATTATTGGTGTCCCATCTCCCAAGTGAAATTTTGTTTTTTGTCTCCAAGAATCAGAAACCCATCTAGTTTTAGCTTTTGTCACTGTGAGGATAAATTAATTGCATTTGTCAGTGCAAAACCAGCAAAAAAAGGAGTAAATTGCTGCAGTACTTAATGTTACCACTGAAATTTAGTCCAGCAAAGTGTTTTTCATGAAATTTGGAAGGATGAAGAAAACAGAAACATCCATATTTGATAACAAGACTGTTGTTCATTAGCCACAAGTGGATCTGTTGTCGTGCATTTAATATTATGTCTTTTTCAATTGACCCGTGGACATCTGTTACAGCGCAACTGGTCCTCTGCTTATCATGACAAATGGTGATGGCCCTAACTGCTCATCAGCTCCCTCTGCAACATGTTAATGATCAGCCGCAAAGACCCAGAGGCAAAAAACCAGAAGCGCACAGAGCTGTGAACTATCTCAGATGAGGCGGCGGCATCCAAGTCTGTTCAAAATGAAGACAGAGCGCATAAAAGAAGCCAAATCTATCAGAAAGAGGAATTAGAGCTCTCTGGGGAACCTGGATGACTCACAACAAGCAAAGCAAAACATTAGCTAGACAAAATAGAAGCACAGATAGACGATATTCCACTATGTGTGTGTGAATTCCCATGGAGCAGATTTCTGTTGTCATGGTTGTAGAAACAAAAGATGGTGGTCACCAGCTTCTGGCAACTCGGGACGGTCCTGACGCCGCCCACATATCCAGCAGAGCTCTGTTAGAAAATGTTCAGGTAGTGTAGGCCTGTCTAAACAAGTAATGCAAAGACGTTAAGCTACTTTTTAGGGTGATCTTGGGGAATGCCCTAGTTACAGTCGAGTCTATCATACTGCGGGAATCCTACTATAACCTGAAATTTGTGAGGTGAGGTTTGTCTCACTAAGGTGGCACTATAGTGAGAATAGCAACCTATTTCATGTCCTGTTTCAGCAGTGATGGCATGTCTGAACAAATATTTAAAGGCAGTTAAACCATTTGTGCTTTATGACGACCTTAGGGAATCTCACACTGATCATTGTTAAGTTAGTCTTCTGTGGAATTCCTACAATAATTCGTCTGAATCATACTAGCCAGGCTGTGAAACATGTAAAACATTATTTTTTCCATAATTGTCATATTGTAGTGTATCATTAGAAGGATTTAAAGCCTGATGTATGACCATTGTTGGTGTTTTTTAGATGGTATTTGACACATCATGAGTGAAATAAGCAGTCACAGCCATGGCTTAGCATCTCCACCTTAAAACTGCACTGTACTGTCTCACAAGTGGTCTCAAAAACATTGATTCAGACAGGAACAAATCCTGTTAAATTGCAGAGTGGAGCTCTCAGTGTCATTATTCATCTTCTGAATCAACTTCTGTCTAAGCATTTACTTTTAAATTACTCTGGTATTACAATATGCAACTGTGCAGTGAAGAAGAGTTTTGAGCAGAGAAGAAGCTGAGCTGGTGTGCTTGAGGTGCAGCAAGTAGAAGTGGATGGAGAAAGATTTGGATATTTCATAAATCCAAACATTCTAGAAAAAGTAATAATGTAGAGCGACATCTAAGGCATTTTACGGCAAGAAGGGTTTGTTTTGATGGAAAAAAAAACCCAACACTTCTACATATCAGAGAGGGACTTTAAGCTTTTTAATTTCTTTTATGGTGTCCTTGGGTAAATGATCTCTAACTGTTGACTAAATTATAGTGCAGGACACCTACTGTTATCAGTTATCTGATTTCAGCAAAAGAAAGACACACAAAGAATTAATCATTAATCATAAAATATCCTGATAAGAATGGAAAGTGAAAGTGTCACTGCCACAAGTGCTGCAAACTAAGTTTTGAGGATGTGTCACATTTGAAATTTCAAAGTGATGTTTATATAGTGGCCTTAAGGAGTTTAATCATAGTTCTTGTTAAGGGAGCCTGCTGTAATCATGTGTATTTAAGGTCTGAGTCACAGAAAAGGTTAGTAAATACTAGTAATAATATCGTCTGCCATGCTACCATTGTGTGCCACTTACTTTGTGTCTTTTCTGTCCTGTAGTTTGTGTTTTGTCCTCTCTGTAGGTATCTCTGGCACCATAGCTGTCTGATGTTATTGGCCTAACCAGCCTCCATAGTGATTATCGTTCTCCTATGTGCTGCTTTTTTTTTTTCTAATTTCTATCTACTATTCTTTAACCTCACCCCAACTGGTGGAGGCAGATGACTGCCCTCCCTGAGCCTGGTTCTGCCGGAGGTTTCTTCCTGTTACGGGGGAGTTTTACTTTCCCACACTAAAGAGGTTGCTGAAAGGGTATCCTTGAATTTGTTGGGTTTCTTTCTATATATTTATGGTGAGGTGTTTACTTTAGTATGTAAAGTGCCTTGTGATAAAATGAACTAAAATGAATTGAATTGGACTGAGTATTTAGCTTAAACTCACTCCATAAATGTAGTTGGCAGGCAGAATTGCAATAATGCAACTCAGCTCTTTAATATTTTATTTTTTGGTCATCTTGGGGAACATCCAGGTGTGTATCCTGCACTGTCATATTTTGACACTTAAAATGTCACTATTAAGCAATCGGCAATATATATTACTGCATCTCCAATTCTTACAGTCTAATATTCTGACATTTCTGCGCTCATTTCTTATTCTTACACTCTACAAAATAATGTTGGGCTCAATAAAAAATGAATACAAAAGTTGGCATCATTCTTTTTGGGATATGTTAACTTTTAATACCATTAAGTTAAACCAACAAACCACATTTAGTTAGGGGGATCAGCTTTCCCTCTGCAATTGAAGGTATATTTACTTAGCAGTCTTAATCATCTGAAATTGTGAGGCATGTTCAGAGGAGAGGACATACTAAACTCAAGGTTATGAAAAAATGAAGTCAGAAAGCCGATTTTATTAAGTTGCCTCAACATTGCTTTAAATCAACCAATGCAGAAATTGAGTTCAAATTAGACACAATGTTAAGGTCATGCAACTACTCAGATTATTATGTCAACCCAACTCATGAAAGTGCAACATAAAATGTTCATTTAATCGCGTAAATTTGATTTGTTTTTCACCTTCTTATAATGCACTAGATTAAGCTGTGCCAAGAGATCCCTTGATCCCTTGAATGATCTTGTATAAGAGGTGTAATTTCGCCAAAGTGGAGCAACTTTAAATCATCTCACTAAGAGCCTCTTTACTGCTTCGAGTTTAGAAATTGCCAGTAAAATGCCACACTCGAGTATTTTACAATTTCACTAGTGGCAATAAACACGCGTCCACAATTCCCAGTCCGCCCTGGGAATGTTTCTTCTTCGTCGGTCGTCACTTTGCAGAGACTCCCAGCAACATGCAGGCTACGGTGGTGCTGTGACACCGTACGTGATTGGCGGGCTGCGTTGTGTGTCTGGGAACCTGCTACTGGTTTCCCATCCACGCTCACTCACTCACACACTCCTCACTCAGCCGCTCAGTCAGACAGAAAGGCTGGCTCTCCGGCAGCAAACACACACTCACAAACTACACAGCGAAGTGAAGCCGACGCGATGCCAAACGCGAAATGCTCCCGTGTGTTGTGAGAGGACAGCTGACAGTGAGGAAGAAGAAGAAGAAGGAGCCGTTGGAGAAAAGTGGGCGAACTGTGACAGCTGGAAGAAAATAAACCGAATTCGTGGACCCGCACGTGGAGAACGCGTCGGTGAGTCACGTTAACGGATAGTTTCACTTAAGTTAATCGTGCAAATATTATGTGTTGCGCAGAAGTGAAGTTTAATTCATGTATGAGGGTGTTTTTTTTGGGCGCTATTGGCACAAACTGCGTCAACAAGCTGTTGCGGTTAACATGAAGTGTGCGCGCGACACTAGCTAATTAACAGTTGATGGTGTTTCACAAAAATAAAAAAACAACTTATTTTAGTAGCCGAGCGTTATTTTGTAATTATTTTGACGAAAACATTCTGTTTAAGTCTTTGCTTTGACGACTTTCGAGTTATTTGCTTCTCAAACAATGAATGTTTTTATATTTTGTTTTGTTTGCGCAGGTAAACCGCACCTCCGTGTGTTGTTTGTTTGTTTGTTAACGCTATTTTAAAACATGTCTGCCACACTGTGTTGTTGTAAGCTTTAACATGTCCAGCAGAATAAGTTATTTGTCCACTTTAGGACTTGGAAGTGCAAATATTCCAGTGAAATTGCTGTCAGTGAATTTGGGTGTAGTCCAACTTGATGATTCTGTCATCAGTCTGTTTGCTCATAAAGCAACGGTATCGCAGATCACACTTTCAGATCATAAAATCCACACTCAATGTCGAAACGTTGTGGTTACATAGACTATACTTTTTAGGCTTCAGAGAATTTCACTGAGCTGGTGCTAATGAACCATGTACTGTTTGACAGGTGGTTGATTCCTCAGAAGAGATGGTAGCATTAAATAGTAAACACTCACATTTGGATAATCAGTGCTGCAGTCATATAAAGTCAAATCAGGACAAGTTATTTAGATAGCACGTGTAAAACGAAAGTGCAAACACAGGCTTTTGGAGTTTTAAAAGCAAATGTTTAGTGTGACCTCGAGGCATATGTAGTTAGATACCTTGTGACCAAAGCAAGCAAATGCTCAAAGGATATTTACTGTCAGAAAAACTTTGATTTGCCAAAAATGTCCACATTCTGCAAGCATGCTTGTTTTGGTTTGATGACAATCAATGATTTTAATCAACTGAAAAAAATCTTTGCCTGGCTCTTCACCAAGTCCATAGAAGGAAAAAAAAAAGCTAGCTGTATTTAAATACCAGTATCCCAGAAGGGCAATTTCTACATGTCTCTGCCGCTGTTTCTCTGACGGGTTGGGACCTGGGAGGCCGTTTGGTTCAGATTAGCTCTGAGGCTCCTAATCCTACCTCCGCGCTTCCCAGCGGCATTAACTAACCCACTTACATTAACATATTGCTACTACGTATTCTGGAGTTCAGGGTTTAATTTGCCCCAGCATGCTGTAAAAGATAAGCTTACACATTTGCTCATGTTTCAGTGTCCAGTTACAGTCAGCGTAATGTACTGTAAACTGTTGAGCTGGCTCCCTCCTGCTGTGTGTCACCTCAGCTTGGACTTTTGTGAGACAGGACGTGTCTTTGGAGGCAGACATATAAAGACATAAAGAATCTCCTTTCTTCAGTGGATCATACAGTGTGAAGGAGAACAAAACCAGCCGTTCAGTGTGTCTGACAAAATGACACTAAGATTTAGAGTCCCTGAGAAATCTAAATCACTGAAACTGTAGTCACATTCTCTGCATTACAGGCGTGCTGAGCCCTGTGCTGTGATATTAAGCAACACCTCTGTTTGCAATATATTTAATGGAATTGTGGTAAAATGATGCCACAAGGCTAAATAACACTGATTTAGACATTTTTTTGTGTTCAGCTCTAACTGCATCAACCTTATCTGCTGTTGTGGCTTCCACAGGACCATTGTTTCACCTTATTGTACACTCAGTTTTGTATTGTTAATGCCTTGTGCTGTTGCCTCAGTATATAAGCGAGTCATTGTGGTAATGATCACTGCAGTGTTCGAGACATCTGTTGGTAAGGGCTCTACGTTTGCTTTTCTGCTGTTTACCCAGTCCCTCTCAAATGTTTTATTGCTGTAAGGTGCTGCGCTATAAAGAATGAGCTCATTTTGGGGCATGGCATATCATTCATTGATTCATTGTTAGACCATGCCTCCCTGGCACTATATAACCTTCAGTAGCAGCTGAGTCACCCTGGAAAATAGATGGGTCTTTCCATATCTTTTCTTTTTGAGGGAAAAGACTAAGGTCCTGTACAGGTAGCTGCTTTGATGGGGAGCTATTCTTTTTTGTGATCTATGGTTTCTCTTATTTCACGACATAAAATAGACATCAGAGGGACATAAACTGTTTATGCTTACGTACATTGTCACTTGCTTCTTGTCCCACAGTGTACAGTGTTCACTGGTTGTCTTGCATATTGCGAAGGGGAAAAAAAACACATATAACTACTATTGGAGACATAAATTACAAAGACAGGGTGAAAAACGAACAATAATAAGAAGGATCCTGAGGCAAAAACAGGTTTGGATCCCATCAGATCATTTCAGGCAAACTGCTGTAATACTCCCGCCAGAACAGAGTGGCCTACAAATTTTCGGTAGGAGGAGCATCTCTCAGAATGGCCAATTATGGATGTTGACATGGATTTTTCTGGTCACTTTCTGAAAATCAGTTTGATCCCTCTGCTGAGCACAAACTTTTCAACAATGCGAAAGCTAGAATCTCTGTACTGTAATTTCTTGCCTTGCTGATGCTGTTATCCACACAGTAAACACAGTAGTTTGGGCTTGAAGTCACACATGAAACAACTCTTCATTTGGATTTGGTTGTGAGGAATCGAGATGCCCTGCTGTCTCAAATATGAAATGAACAAGAAAAAGTAAAGGTTTTTCTCCTGAGTTGTTTTGAAATGATGCGCAGGCAGCGAGAGCAGCTTAACACCCAATGTTTCTGAGAGTTTGCATAGGAAAGTGAGTGCTAGATGCTGAATTTGGAGAAAAACATTGTTGAGTTGCAGCACTGGCTGTCATTTCTGTTAGAGAAGTTTGAGACAACTTTTAAGCCTGGTGATATTGTTTAGTGTTCTGGTTAAAACTCCTGTAGTCCCATGCTTAGCTTGTTTTTAAGTTAACTACATTTGACTAAATCGAATACATTTGAGGACGTCTGGAAATTAAATATGGTGGACAGACTGTGTTAATGAGCTGACATGAGTTGGTTCCACATCATGATGCAAATTTCAAACAATTTTCTTAACTGCTAGTCGACCATGTTAATAACTGATAAATACTTGAAATGTGTAAAATATAGTGGACATTCTAACATATGTTGAATACAAACTATTTTTCACCATGGACATTTGCTGTTCAATGTAGAATTGGCTGGGTTACATTAGCCACAGGGCTACAAGAATGCTGCCCTAGTAAATATGGGCTCATTCCCTAGTCATTAGGCAATTAGCTGCAACAGAAGCGTCTGTCCTCCCAATGCACTCTACAACACAAACACTGAAAACCATTTCACTCATCCACAACAATAAAAATTCAAACCCACCATAACTGAAATAACAACCACAGAAGTATTCATTTAACAATGTGGATTTTAATGTTAACATTCCCCTCGGTCTTTTTCTTGTCAGTATGAAACAAGCGACCACCTCCTCAGGTTGCTCAAGTGTTAAACACAGCAAGCGAGCTGCAGTCATTCACAGAAATTGACCTGTAACATTATTAACCTCTACACAGCTGTTTGATATCAAAATAATCCTCATACCGCTGAACTGGACAGCCAACCGACACCTTATTCACAACTTGATGGTGCGAAATTCATCATCACAACTGCCACAATTTGCAGCTAGACAGCCAGGGAGAAGCACTCATTTTCCCTGAGCAAACACACCTGTAACTCCATGTCACTAAACAGTAAGAGGCTCCACCTGGTGGCAAAGCAAATCTGCTTAACTACTGACATGCATGGCCCTTATTTTCTGCCTCATCAGTTGACCTATTTTTGATTGATTGCATTTTTAACAGCAGTTGATTATTTACAATGTAATAATTGACATTCCTGTTTCCTAGGGCAGTCTTAGATCTCAAAACTTGGACAGCTAAATCAGGCTTGTCGTGTTAACCTGCTTGAATAAACTGCCCTAAAATTGTGCTGGTTTTTGACTTGGTATTCAGGAAAGGTTTGAAATATTTTGACGTGGTATTTCGCAGTCCAGTTTCAAAGTAAAGCTACCACCGATAAGGAGCTTCTTTGACTCCCCAAGCGCAGCTTTGAGGTGTTAAATTGAAGATATACTGGGCTTTGTTTATTGACCTTCAAGTCTTGTGGTGTGAAATACCGAAGAGCTTCTCCTCAGCATGAAGTGGAATGTGTAGCTGCATAACGTAGTAATACATTTTGGTATTATTGACCCATACCAAAAAACACAATACTTGTAAGTTTTTACTGTGTATGTGAACACTGTGTTTGTACTGTTAACATGGCGCTCCACTAATGTAAGATTGAATTTTGGAACATCACAGGCCTGGAGCTGACACCACAAAAACAGCAGGGTAGATAGTGTAATCTCTCAATTATTTTATGAGAGGTAACATTCACCATCTGTTCATGTGGCGATGTTGGATACTGCTCACTCACAGTGACACTGTTGAATGACATCACTCTCTAAAGATTTAATCTATGAAGATGGGTGCACTGTGGGAGTTTTTTTTCTGTAAAATCAAGGCCTTGTACAGAGCCATGAGTCAATATGAAAGACACGCATGAGAGGCAGTAGATGAGGCGAAGTGTTGTATTTCTTTCATACATCTTTGAGTGCGGTATGGAATGAAAGAAACTATTTTGTCTTTGAAAGTTTCCAAAGCCAGTCAAATGTGTGTGGGAGGAGTAGCTGAATAGCTTCTAGAGGAGGATTTATTATTTATTTAGTTGACTATCTTGCCAGATCATTATGTTCTATAATTTCTGATGTACTTCTTTTGTAAATCATACTGATTCAGCTAAGGTTTAGTCAACACCCCATGTTCGAGTGATATCTATTCCATTGCTTTCTCTCTTGCTCTGTGTTGTTGGTAGACTGAATGTTATTTTCTTGTTACTGGCTTACCAAGAAGAAAAAAAATGAAAAAAATGCTTGTTGACACACCAGTGCAGTGCAGCTGTATGTTTATTGAATGTGTTTATTTCAAGAATGCCATCATCGCTGTCGCTCAAATATAGCACATGGACCTCATAAGAAACACTGTACTTTTAGATGGGACAACTTGGATGTTATTACCTGTTGGATATTTATATGCCTGTCACACTGCAATTTTTAGAATTTTTTTATAGTATTAGTCATAGATTATTCTTACTGTTTCTATCTGGAATATAGTGAATTTCCAAAAACAAGTTAGCTTCACTGTTTTTGTAATAGACAGTCTTTTTAACAGTTTTCCAAGACTTATAGTCTTGTTTGTGCTCAGTTCTGCAGTGCTCTCTATGTACAGATATCCAACAGCCAAGTGTAAACAGACAAAGGTTAGACTGAAGCTGCCAGAGTATACAAGGGAAATCTTAAATACACTGAGTTAAGGATAACTTCTAATTCCCATTCTGCAGTGGTTCTGTAGGAATACAGATAAGGACACAAAAATGTGTTTTCCATGCTTATCATGCTGTTTTTTATGCACGCACACACACATTTGTATGCCTAGCCCCTGCCCTTACCTTAACCTAAACTTATATCTCACCCTAATCCTGCAACGAAGTCATAACAATCAAAGAAACCGTCCTCACTTTCCAGAAGTGTTCTCATTTTTATGGTCCAAAACTAATTGCAAGCACATATAAAATCTGTAGTTTCCCTTGTCCTTTAGTCTACTTTAGCTCACAATTTTAAATCCACAGTATGCTATAGCTCACTACTTTTTATCTATATAACTTATTTCTAATAGCTTGCTAAGTAATTGATGCAACAGCTACCAGACTTTTAATTAGATGAAAAGCATAGTAAATATATTTGGTAACAGATGGATTACAGATGGTCTTCTTTAACTCAGTGCCAACTGCTGGTTTAGCTTTGAGCTTGATGTCTCTCCAAAGGCGATTAAAGACACACCTTTAGTTCAGTAATGATAAGGCCCATATCATTTGCCTCTCTTTTTGACGTATTTCTTCTGCTCCTGCTGTTTCTGTGGCAGATTCTGACTTGCTTGTGTGCACAGGCTGGGAAGCAGGACTGTGTTGATGCTTAAAGAAGTGGCTGTGCAGGCTAACTCAAAGACCCCTAACCACTGACATCCCAGGATAGCAGTGAGCACTGACTGAATACATTTCACATTAACGCATGAGGCAAAAGGGAGCAAGGGAATGAGCAGGAACAGCGCTGTTCCTTTGACTGCCTGGCAATACACAGTCACAGTTAATGAAGTGTTTTTGAAAGGGGCTTTGCTTGAAAATGGGGTGATAAGCAGCCGTTAAATATATGTGCATTGTTTTCACTGCCACAGCAGCTCCTTGGCTACAGTTGCTCAGCCCTGCACTGTGAGCATTGCACACGACCGCTCAAAGTCAAACCATAAGCTGTATACTGGAACTGGCTACATTTCACTGCCTAGAGGCTCCTGTCTGCCTCTTCCTCCTATCCTACCTCTTGTCTTCATCCTCGCATCCCCCATCTCCTTATCCCTCCCTCCCGTCATGCTTCAGTGGGCCACCTGAGGGGGGATAGGCGCTAGTGAGAGCTTGAGGAGAGATGTGGGCAGCCTTCCTTCTTAGCTGGAGGATGGTGTAGAAGAGGGAGAGATGCTACGGATTAGGGCTTCCAGAGAGAGGAACTTCACTGTGTTGAATTGCCACCAGACAGCAACAAGACCATTGACTTCGCAGCAGTTAACCTTGATTTTCCGTTTTTGCTTTTTTGGTATACCATCTGTTTATGTGAGAATGGAATGGAATGTAAAACAGCAGCAAGGGCAAATGGTGTCCTCATTTGGTGCCGTTACTGTCTAAATGAAAAAGTATGAACATAGTTTTGTATAGTAAAACGTATAAGCAGGTTTTTGTTAAAGATTGTCTTTGTACATTTGTATTCCCCTCAGTCAGGAAAAGAAATACAACAAAAAAACAATCTTTGTTGTGTTCAAATTGAATACTGAGAGCTCTGTTGTACACAGACATTTAACTACCATTTAGGTTAACAGGTAAATGCAAGCTAAAAATTCAGAGTTTACCTCAGAATATTGAAGAAGCTTGTAATTTTCTGAGGACATGCTGCCCAAGTCTTGTCAGTACTGTGCTGTTTGTGCACTTTGAGGTTGGATTGGCACAGTACAGGTCTTTCAGCCCTTAAATGAGCTCAGTGCGACACGCACATACAGCTAAAACCCAGTTTTGCATGGTGCATGCCTTGCTTAAAAGGCCCCAGTTGAAAGAGCTGTTCTGATTTTGACAGAGTTGAAGGCAACACAGCACTGTGCTTATTTTTATAGACAACTTAACGCCTCTTTTTTAACCAAAGTCCTGGGATGTTGGACGTCTTTTAGATTCCAAAGAAAGGCATATTTATTAGCCTTCTAATTACTCTCCACAAACTCTTGGCTTGGAATTTTGTTTACTGTGAACGCTTGCATTGCTGAAGGAGCAGAGAGACAGACTGGAGATTGGAGATGGATAGATGGAGAAATATTCCACAAAGCTGTATCTTTCTCATACATAAACAAATGCAAAAAATATCAAGTTTGTAAATGTACAACTACTGAATTTAACTGTTACTACCTAATGTATTCCTTATAATTTTCTAAAATGATAATAGTATATTTACATGAAAAATACACAGGAATTTCATTGGGAGTGCATAGTGATTAATATATTGTAATTTTTATCATGTAAATTTGTTTGCGAAATCAAAATTCTACATCTAACCAAATGCAGTGATCATTTTATATGTCTAAGTGCATTTTGACAAACAATGTACAGTTTAATACAATATAACATGGTGGGCTTGCAACCTAAACCTGTTAGATTTTTTGAATTCTGTCTCAGAGGTGATTCTTCATGCCACTTTGTAGAGCATCTGTATTCCTGTAATGCAATTCAATATGAAATCATCCCTAAATGCTGTCTGAGTAAATTACCATAGAGCTCACACACTCAATAATGATAGCTTTATGGACATACTCTTTTCTGCAAGACTACTTATTAGATTGCATTATAATTCTAGCAATGCTGTTGTGTCCAAAGCTTTTATGCTGGTTTTATGCACTGCTGTTGAAGTGTTCCTTCTGGCCTGACGTAATCCTATTTTAACAATGACCACCAGTCAACAATGGCAGCCTTTCAGCCACTAAGTTTAGGGATGAGGAAGTTGGCTTGTGGACCTTTTACTGCCACGTAAACTTTGTGCCCCTGCAAGGTTTGGGAGGGTGATAATGTGTCAGTGAAACTTGATGCCGTTTACTTCTGTTCAGCTGCTGAGCACTCATTGTAAAGCTTGCTGCACTGTTAGAAAACAACTGAGTGTTTGTAGGCAGTTGTTTATTAGCGAGTCAGTTTGATGAAGACATTGTTTTGCAGTCTGCCTTGTTTGTCCTTGCAGTAGAGTAATTCATTCACTGGTTGAGGCTGACAGATTGGTTCATCAGCAGCACGGTGGCCTGCATGGTATGTTGTTGTGAGTGCCTCAAATGAATGTGTGTGGCTGAGAAAATGATTAGGTTCCATGGTCCTCATGAGGGCATTCAGACCTAATTAACCCCCTTCTTTATGACGGTATCCTGCACTTGAGGACAGATAGGCCAGGTAAGCACAATGTTCCCTGACAGCATCAGACATACTGCTGTGGGTCTCATGTTAAATTCCCAGTGTCCAAGAAATAAATTCCCTACTTACTGTTCTGTATCATTGAGACTTACCACTACTCTTTACAGCCTTGGTTTAAGTCATTTCATCTCTGTGAGTGGCAAAGCTTCCAAGGAGAACGTTGGCAAAACATTTAGAGATATGGAATGTGTAGACTGGCTGCAGAACAGAGATGCTACTCCTCTCTGTTTTGGAAGCCTTTGCTCGCTGTGTCATTACTTTAACATGTTATACACTGTGAGCAGTAGTGCCTGCATGAATTCAGATTGGTTGTGTGGGTGTGCGTCTACTGGAGACGGAGGGTAGTGATTTTCCCAAGGCAGAAGTTGCAAACAGGAAAAAGACATAGGTTTTACAATTTTCACTCTTCCATGACATAATGATTTCTCCTGCTCGTAACTGAAGTAAGGAAAAAACAAGTTTCTGATACTAAAGTTGTTTTTTTTCCTAACCATCCTTGAATATTCACATAGTTTTACCTTACTAGCTGTTTAACTGATCACTGTGAAGACATACAACCAGTAGATATAACTTTATAATTAGGGTCATTATGTTTTTATCTACTCAGTTGTCTCTGAGTTTTCACACTGTAAACAGTTTTCAGATTGCCAATTTCACTAAACTTAATTTCATTTGCTGTTTTTCTGTTCTCTCTTCTCCTCTTCAGTGAACATTGAACCTCTTCACTTTAACTGTTTGTGAGCTGTTTACACCTGCCTAATTCAACAATGAGTGCCAAGTCAGCCATCAACAAAGAGGTTTTCATACCTCACGATGAGAAGATGCTTGCTGCTGTGCAAGTGAAGCGGAGGACAAAGAAAAAGATCCCTTTCCTGGCTACTGGTGGTCAGGGAGATTACATGACCTTCATCTGCCTCTCAGGTTAGAATAGCTCTCTTTCTTTTTCTTTTGTTTAAATGGATTCATTGTGTTTGTCTATGTATTTGTGAGTGCGTGTTTGTGTCAGTTGTGACCAGAGTCACATTTCAGCACGTCTCCCTTAATTCTCTCACTAATGTTCACACTGATGAGCATGTTTACGTTTTCTCTGCCAGTAGAATGCCACGCTAAATCAATTTACTGCTGGCCTTCAGGGCAATCCTTTTTTAAATAGATTAGATTTAAGCTGGAATTGAATAATTGTTTCAATAGAAATTGTGGTTTCAGTTATTTTTACCCATTGATTTATTGCTGTTGGAACATTAACTGACATATTGCTTGTAAATTAAATTAAATCTATGCATATTGCCCATGAGTAGAATAGCTAGAGCCTATTAATTTTTGTGCCAGGAGAACTGCTTTTGAAGATCACTGACATTTGTTAATCCTGCAGTTTTAATGTGTATGAAACTTTGCTTTTTCATCAGCATATGGTATGATATTGCAAGAGTTTATAGTTATTTAATGGTAGTGAGGAGTATTTTAGAGTATATCAATACATCACAAAAGCTAGTAAAGATCTGTCTATGTTGGATTCAGATTCAAGGTTGCCTTGCAGTAGCTACTGAACAGTCAGTCTCTGTGTTTACACTGTCAGGTACTCGCACATAAAAGCCCATTGTGTCAATACAGGCCTCAAATTAACGACAAGTTTTAGAGAATGGACACTGTTTTTCCAAAGAGGTTATTATGAGTCTTTCTTTCCTTTCATGTGCAAATGAGTTTTGCTTGATATTCCCTTCTTGTAATGCCAGTCTCATCACATCTGCAGCACCAACCTTCACCTGTGTGTCCCATTTGAGCTTTGCTGCTCTGAAATGTAATAAACTCACTGGATGTCGTGGCTGCTCAGTCTGTACGGCATCACCAAAATGCATTCATTTACCGATCTTGTAGCTTCCTTGAATAAAAAAAAATCATGATTACAACATGATTTTGGAAAGGGATTCTGCTGAGCTGTCTTCAGGCAAGGCACCACATTCACCATGATAGATCTTCATCATTAGAAAAAAAAGCCTAGTATCTTCAGATATTTCCCATTCGTATCAACTGTTTGGCCTTGTTGCTTGATAAATGATTTCGAGTCTGGCTAGGGACTAGGGGCTAAACAAGTAGTCGATTTCAAATTAAAATAATTTTAAACAATGCATTTGGCAAATTGCAAAGTTTGCGGTTTAGCATATAGGAATTGTGGCTATGAAGTAATCAAACTAATGCTGTAATTTAATTTTATTTAAACTGAGTAAATTGAAACTATCAGTGGTTCTTTATGCTTGCCCCTTGATCATTGTATACTAGGTGGATCAGACCTGCATAGTCACAGTTTAGCAGCGTGTCTGATCCAGGGTGTAAACTGTCAATGAAAATTCCTGCTGTCCTCCTTGTGTGACAGTCACACTTTTGGTATCTTATGTGGTAATGCTCCATTACATGTTTTAAACCTATTACACAGTGAAATAATTGTGAACTGAAGCTTGACTTTGAAAAATGAAATCACAAATGAAATTGCAATATATGTCAGAAATATCATAAATAGATATTTTACCCAACTTGCTAAGCTCTACTTGGGATTTTCCCCCATCCCTCTCTCTCCCCTTATTCCCCAACTTTACTCTGTCTGACATTTTATCAAAGGCAAAAAATGCCACCTGAAATACTTTCTGACAGATAGTCTAAAGGCAGTAAAGTAATTCACTAACGGACTAACGGGTTCATCATGACTGACTCTTGCCTTTCTGCCATGTTGTTAATAAATGAGAGTTGACTTTAATTAAATGAAAAATAGGAGAAAATTATGTATTTATCGATGATTGTCGTAGTCAGTAATTGAACATTTATCCTCAGACTGCCTCTGTAGGACTTCTCACTCTGATGCATTGAAAGACTGTGTATTTCAGTGTAACTTGGACAGAAAGACAAATTGATGTAAGGCAGGTCAGTCTTAAATCCCTGCTGACGTGACAGGGGGGAGTGAATTTAAACAGCCTTAAAGTTTCTATCAGTGGATTTATAGAGATTTACTTTTATGGAGATGTGATACAGTCAGTGACTCCAACCTTGCTGTAAAGATGAAGAGGCTTAATGTTGGAGTGTGCGAGTAAAAGGACTGTGGGATGTTGCATTCTCACTTCATTTACTTTTTATATAACCCAGCTGAATAGGTGTGTTTTCTGTTATGGTCCATGGAGGATGGATGTGGGCGTCAAGGCTCTATTTTTTTTATTTAATTTTTTTTTTTTGCATAGGACTGAGGAAATTGCCATTCATTCAGCCATCTTTCCTTCTTTTGAACAGAGACATCAGGCTATTTTATACTTGTATTAAAAAGGCTTCTTGATTCAATGTTGATGATTTCTAAAGAAGAGACATTTTGCATCTTGTTATCATTTTGAAATGTTTTATGTGAAGGAAGGAATGTTTCAAAACGTTCTAAAACAAATGAAGGAAGTGCCTCAGTGTTGAAGGCAAGCCCTTTTGTATAGTTCAGTTAGTCATGTGTCATTTCTTTAAGCCAGCAAAGCATTCTTCTGAGTCTTATGTATGTGTTCCTGTGCATGTAGTGTATAGTCAAACAATGGGTGTGAAACCAGCCAGCGCATGCCTCCTAGAGCATTCAAGATACAAGGCGACTTGTGTGACTTTGAGTGTGTAACTATGTGAAAGCACAGTGTGTGCTTATAAGGTTGGGGGGTGGGGGTCACTGACAGTCTCATGGCTACAGTAGCAGATAGTTGAAGCCTCAGGGCCATGCAGTGGCAGAGTTATGTAATCTGTTGCATGTCACGGCTAAAGGAAGCCTACAGTATAAGAAGCTGCACTGTAGAGACAACCACAGGCACTTCACTCTCAAGATGAGCATGGTGCCAGGATGAAACACCAGCCTGTCAATGCTGCTCTAATTCCAGGATCAAATACTATAGTGCTGTCACAGAATGTGACCGAATGTAAGAAAAAAGACAAGATATTTTCTTTTAATACTAATGAGAACACCATTACTTGCAGTTGTTACAGTAGTCACTTTCTTATTTGTTTGAATAAATCACTGCTTTCACAGGCGTGTAATACGGATGTTATGCAGATGACCCTGCAACCACAGCATTCAGTTAGAGCTGTCTTTTCAGTGTGGGTGAGTCTGAGTATTTGAGTTGTCTCTTAACTGGAACACATGGCTGTTTGTCTTAGGTAGAGAGCTACATTTATCAGTGGAACAAAAAAGCCTGGACAGCTGCCACTTGGAGAGCAGTGCTTCTTGTTTCAGAATTACACGTGGCTCCAGGAAAACAAGAGTGGTTCTGCTCACTTAGCGAACTGTTGTTTGGCTTCGCAGTAAGAGCTTGGAAAACAGTCTGGTGTTAGCAAAGCAGACCAAGGAGATTCCTCAATTCCCTGCAGCAATAAACTGATTTCAATTGGAAGTGGCTTTTTGTCCTCAAGAGCAGAGGTGTCTAAGTTGACTTGAAAGACGAACTACTAGATTTTATTAAGGTACATCTCCTAATCACTTTAATGTAGTATATCGCCAAATGGGTGTGTTTTGTCCAGTTTCTGTGAGCAGGCTGGTAGGTTTCAGTCAGACTGAATTTAGTCTGTTTTCAAGTGAAAAATAGTGCTGACACGCATTAACTTGATTAAAATGTTTAAATTTAAAGCCAAGTTAAGCAGATTTGTAACTAATTTTCTGATTATAGAAACCATTATTCAACATCAGTTGGTCATATGAAGTCAAGCTGCATATTTTTTTTTATTGTCACATAATTTCATTTATAGTTCTGCATAACCAACAGTAGGGAAAAGCCTTCAAGTATAACTACTGACCTGTTTGAGATCTAAGCAAATGAGACTTTGAATGGAGCGATTGCCCATTTTAGTTTATTTTTGGTATGAACCGTAGGTGTCAGAAAATGTGACTTTATCATATTTAACTTGCTCTGTCAAATGTAGTTCAAAACTAAATACCCAACCCCATCCTATTTTGCAATGAGATTTCGAAGATGTCTTTGATCTTATACACATACACAATTCACGCAGAGTTGCTCTACTGCACACAGAAACATATGTTAACGCTTTTGCAACAACATCAGGGGTCTTGATGACATAGGAGTGTGCTGGAGCGATGCCAGAAGCTCAACATGGACCAAGTTGGTTAGTGAGCTTTCTCTTTGATCACTGGGCTTCACGTGGTGCCTCCATAGCTAAACCTTGGGGCTGAAACACTGGACCGCCCACAGAATGTTTGGCAGGATAGATGTGAGGCCAGTAGAGCTAGATAAGACTCTGTGAAGGTTCACTGAAGGTAGCCTATTAGCCTACATGATTTGCTTTTCAATTTTTCTGATCCTAGAGGAGAACATATTTTTGTTCCTTCCTCTCTCATGTTTCCTTTGACCAACACATTACTCATAATTTTCATTACCTCTTTTTGCCGTTGTCTCTGTCTGTGTGTGTTTGTGTATATAACTGCTACAGATTGGCAGCTTTGGGGGATTTAGTGAAAGAAATGAGAAGCCATTTGTTGGTTTTCAAATCATATTAGGGAATACTATTCATTTGATTTCAACCACCTAACTTTCCTGGGCCATTGAAAGAAATCAATCTACACCCAGTTATCTGTCTCTGAAACATGCTTTGTCCATTTTGCAACATTTATGCTTTATGTTAATACATGAATTTCCATGTGGGAAGCATGTACGCATCCATGGTTATGGGTGTATTCATGTGTTATGTGTTTATGCAGGCATGTCATATTGTGGGTTGGTTCACATGTTTAGTTCTATGTGCTGGCGGTCTTCTGCAAGTGATGTGACAAAAAGGTTGTGCTTGTGTCTTTATTAGAATGCATTTCTTTCTGGGTTGTTTATTTTTAAGATTCTTTTTCATTACACCTGATCAATTGAAGGTTGAATGTAATGCAGTAAGGATTGACCTAATTATATAATAAATCGGAATTATTTAGATTGAATACCTTTAATTGAAGCCTGTGATTTATGCCAACTGTGTATATATCTATATCTATATCTATCTATCTATCTATATATATATATATACACACACACACATACACACACACACACACACACACACACACACACACACACACACACACACACACACACACACACACACACACACACACACACACACACACACACACATAGATCTCATTCCCATTTTTCTTACACCAATGTGTGAATAGTGAGATCTATTTGTTGTGGGACAAAATGCTCATTTTCTGTCAGGAATAGAGCCCCGTATCAATCTTTTTTCCAAACAAATTCAGAATGAATATGTCAGACTTACTGCAACAGTTTGTGTATTGCATTTGCTTTCAATTTCAGTTCATTCATCATCAGTGTGCTTGTGGTTATTGATAAGTTGGTGAGATGGATTGGCGAGCAGTTTGTGTACCTCACTGGTATATTTAGCAGCTTTAACTAATCAGAAAGTCATATCAGTTATGACCTTAGATACTTCATCCAGAAACACATAAGTCTAACATTCTGTATTCATATACATAAATTTGTGGTTGTGGGTGTGTTTGCCAAGGTTTCTCCAACCTTCCAGGTCCAGACGGACAAACAAGTTAGGGACCATGGATACATATTTATAAGGTTCTTTGAGGTGTTAACACAGACTGCACCATAAAACAAGTTTCATGCTTTTGAGCGATATCATTAAAATGAAGGAAATTGCAAAAAGTCAAAAATGAATAATAAAGATTAGATCCAGAGACGTCATCTTAAGTTTTTATCATTAAGGTCAGTATTGATTCACCGTAACCATGTTTATTAGTTGTGAGTTATATGCTGTGTTTTCCTGTATGTGAAAAATGCTGTCTTTTGCTTTCGAACTTACAAACTAACAATACAAACACAGTGACAATTACTTTTAGACATAGCCACAGTTATATAAATCATCATAAATTAGTTAGTTTCACTGTAAATGTAAATGATTCTTCAAAAAAAATTACAGAAACTGCTGAATTGATAAACTTTACATAGCTGAGAACTCGGAATCCTTTTGATGGTCGTTGAGATAAAAAAAATTGCGTCACTGAAGAGGTTAGTAAAGTCAGCTCAGTGTTGAACCATGTACTGTACTTTACAGATTTTTGTAGTTTGCTATAGTGCATTTTACTGCTAAAACTTTTTCAAACATCTCAGGGAGTCTGGACAAATGTTTAACGAGGTTTAGCCAAGCATGGGTGTGTGGGTGGTCTGTGTTCTGTTGTGAAGATTGTTGCCTTCTGTGGGTTGCCAGTGTAGCTGTAGTGACTGATGCCGGCCTCCCAGTATTTACTGAGAGCAGAGACCTACAGCCCACTCACACAGGACCAGATACATCAGCACGACATTATTCCCACATTCCTTGTAAAGATATGTGTGTGTCTATGTGCGTGCATTTGCATGCCATCCATACCAGAACCTCTTTGTATCAGTCCTCGTCTAGACTCATTAGTTTGTTCCAGTTCAGATAATTTTTGCAGGAGGTTGACTGCTGTGGTAAACATGGACTGCCCTCGCCCTCCCCAGTTTATCTTCCTCAAATTGTCGACCTTCCTTTCATCTCTTTTCCTCAAATCTCCCCTTGGCCATGATGACAGTCCTTAAAAGTGTTTAAGAAAGATGGTTTGTTGACAAGAAAAAAAAAATCTTGAGTTTTGTCAGATTGACTATCTATTTGATATTGCTGGCCGTCAAATTTGATTGACTAGAAAAACATTGTTTACAAAAATTATTGGAATTGTTCCAACATACCTGACCTTGATGTCTGAATGCCAGCAGATGTTGAGTTGTTATCCAGTCATATCTCTCTCCAATGGCATTTCAGCCTCCAGTTATGGATCTGGTGCACTCACCCATTTCGGTTGTTTGGGAACTGTGTGTCCTCTCCTGTGGCCCCAATACAATATCTCTCAAAAATTGTAGTTCTAGTTTTGGTATAAAATTGGCTTTGTCAACTTGGTTTTCTCATTTTACTGCAGTCAGATGCAGGATTTTTTCTATTTTATTATTTTTTAACTGACCGTATCTAATTTTAAGATGGAGTAAAGAAAAGTTGGTTGCTGTCAGGCAACTGAATAATCCAGTGTGTTGGGTCTGTGCTGTCTCTTTCACTTGCTAACTCATACAGTGTACAGACGTACACATTCACACACACAGACGCACACACGCTCACACCGCAGGTGGAGCTGATGAAAGGCTCAGGTGCTCTGTGGGTAGACTGTGCTGTGTGTGGTGTTGTGCATACAAAGACTCCCTCTGTAGTGATGTCCAGCCTGTTTTATCCAGACTGCAGGGAATACGTACGAGGTATGTGTGTGTGTTACCATGTTACTGTGTTACCATATCTATGATATGGTAACACAGGCGGTACCCAAGCAAGAACCTTTAGCAACACTCAAGACAGAAGCTACAGTGACACCAAGTCCACAGCCTGCAGCTGGTGAAAATCCTGTGTCTACACTTGAGCAAGACAGAACTGTCCTGCTCAATAAAATAATGCATCTAAAATATTTATTAGGAGTTAATAAGGCAGAATCCATACGACTGATGGCTAATCGGTTCATGAGTCTCTATAAAGAACAGCTGAAAAACAGAGATGCTTCAGAAGCAATTCAACAACTGGAAGCAAGAAAAAGGAAAAAGGCCAACACCTGCCTGGTGAAACAGGTGGATTAAAGATCCAACCTAAAAACTCAACTTGCCAATATTCAGCTGCAATTTAATGAGCAAAAGTGTCAGTGGGAGAAAGAAAACAAAACAAAAGAGCGTCTGAACCAGAAAACCACTCAAAAAGAAGCAGCTTATATATGTCATGATATTATATTGGGATGAATAAAATCTTGTTTTTTTATTTTAGAATTTCTCCATCTCATAACCCAACAAAGCAATCATGAGCACCCTGAAAAGGTTTGTGACTTTGTGATTTTATTGTCTCACTTTGGCACTCATTTTGTTAAAAAATTTTTTTTAGCAATATTCTCCTCTTTATACAGCTGCTTCGTCTTTCTGCATGTCGCTGTTCGTGGAACATCTTCTGATACCACACATGCCAGCATATCACCACTTACTGTATAATATTATGTAAGCAGTGTTTGCTAGTGATATGTACAGTGTAAAGTAAATAGTAGAAGTGGTCCATTTCAGAAGACTTTTGAAACAACGGGAGAAGAGAGTGGACAGCCACAGTGACACAGAAACGCAGGACAAACTTTACATTTTAACCGTATACATATTAAAAGGGTGATATAAATTATGTGTGTGTAGCGTTCAATCCTACTGCGCTCAAGGAGATAGTGAAAGCAGTCCTTAAATCACAGTAGTTCTGCTACAGCATCTTGTGTACTGGGCTTGCTATCCAGTACTGGAAGCTGGTCTCCCTGGAATCGCTGAAATCTTGTCTCAAATCTCTGCAATCTTCTTTGACTCTGAGTTTTCAGCTCATCTGACGCACACTCCAATTTAGATAAAACAACTGATGCAACGTTAACTGCAGAAAACACCAGTGCAAACAGTGAAATTTACCAACAAAGCAGATCTTAACCAGCATCTCAGCTGCAGCAAATAACGCTAATATTTCTACAAGTGCATCAAAGTGAAATAAACAAAAACATTCTGGAACATGTCTGCTAATCAGCAGTGCCTCTTAAAGTCTTAAAATTCAACATTCAAATCACTAATACTTTTAGTGTATGCGTATGCGGTATTTATATTTTATAATATTATTTTTATTTTTATATATATATATATATATATATATATATATATATATATATATATATATATATATATATAAAAAATAAAAATAAAATCACAGAAGCTTTGTTTTTACATGTAAGACAATATTAACGTATATGTGTAGTATTAATAAGAGCCTCTTTTGCTATTTATACATTTTACTTTTGCTCATCTAACCTCTCTTTGCTACAGTGGTCTCATCTGTCTACATGACTATTGCATCTTCTCCATCTCCTACCATCTAATTTGTGGCTCACTTTGCTTTGTCAAGACATTTTTTAGCATCTATAGTGTCATGTTGCCGCTTCATGTCTATCATAGTACAGCCCTGCTTTGATCACACAGCTGGTAACAGCTTTTCTATTCATTTCATTATTTTGCAGTTTTTGTTTATGGTCATATGTTCTTACCTGCTGATTTCTGACAGCAAGGTGTACTCTTTGATAACATTTAAATCTTAGATTGATATATTTTATATAATTTAAAAATGGACACGTTTCAATAGGATTCAGTTTTTTTGTTTACAGAGTTGTACAGGGTGAAAAAACAAAACATAATGATGCATTATTTTGAAGTGTGTGTGTGCCTGTGTTCGTGTGTGTGTGTGTGTGTGTGTGTGTGTGTGTGTGTGTATTGGAAAACCACATGCACTGTGCACCAGTTGTTCTGACAGCTCTCTTCACATTACTTACCTATGCAAAACCCAAACTATCTATCAACATCCTCCCTCAGTTTCTCCTCATGTTCAGTAATGTCCAACTCATTCTGCTTCTCTTCCATCCAAACAGCACTTTAGTTCATATAGCAACTTTACAGCTTTACACCATAATCTTCTCACAATTGAGCCACAGTTCTGTGTGCTGTTCAGCTGCCACTGTTTTTGTCTTGTGTCTCTGTGTCTTACTTTCCTGCAGAGACAGGAATCTGATGATTGGTGTGGTGGAGACTGTGTGCTGTTGTTGGTTTGGAAGACTCTCTCAAGCTTCCTTTTAAGAGAGTTGTTTTATCTTTGGCTGCTGGTCTTGTATGTCCACTCTTTCTTTAGGACTCTTTGTTTAGGACATGGGATGTTTTTGTTAACACAAAAGAGAAGATGAGGTGTGATGGGAAATGGAAATAACAGATAAAACAAGGCTGCTTTTTTATGTCTTGGGTGCTTTGACAATATATTTCACTTTAGGTTCTGGATGATTCATTGGTAGCTGAATAATTGCTGTTAATTTAATGGAATAAATGTATATTTACTGATATGGCGGACATGCATGCGATTCTCGTTACATGCTTCAAACAACATTAACACTAAACTGATGAAGGGCATCTGCCACATTCTGCTCTGAGTATAGATACATTTCAGAGAAGAAGTCACAGCATCCAGAAGATCAGATATGAGGATTCTTTGATATCAAACTGCTGTTAAAAAATTAAATATGTTGTAGATTATTTACTCAGAAGACTGCAGCTTGCTTGCTATCTGTTAAGGAAATTTTTCAAAACTTGCATCCCTACTTTAGGAAATTATGTTTGGTAAGTGTTATTTGGAGTGCTTTGTGTACAATTGTGTAGAGCTATCTGTGGTATAATAATAGATTTATCTTAATATATTTCTAAAATTAGGTAATCTTGAGAGAAATTGTTCTAGCGTTCAGAATATGTAAGTACCACAATTATTAGGGAAGATTTTTTTTCTCAATAATACATAAGTTTTGACAAGAGGGATGGTTAGAATTGACAGTTTTATCAATGGGACTGGTAAGCAAAGACCTGTGAAAAATAGTAAATCTTAAGACTTTGAAGTGGAAACATAAAAGTGTATTTTCACTTGGATACCCTCTGACAATCCCAACTAATCATTACAGAACCAGTTATGGTTCTTCTTAACCTGAAGACTTCCATCACTAGTCCTTCCTGCTTTGACAGAAATGTGTGGAGTGAAAAAAGTTTTTTTTTTTTTTTCTGGCTTCTTCTTTGCTGTGGTGCATCATTGTTTTTCTGAATGTTGTGAAAGTGTTGATGGCACGAAGAGAGCAGAGAATTGCCCAGGGAGATGAGGTGATGTGGCCATTGAGGAGGTAATTACTGGAGAAGAGGACCACACCACACATATTTTTGGTACTGTGTGTACTCTGACCGTATGCATTGGCTCACTAACAGAGCAAAGACCGTGTCAACAGAATTCCCTGTGTACCTGGCAAAAGTAATCTTCATGGTGTTCTCAGCTTTTGTATTGTGCAAACAAAGCTTGTACCACACATCCTTTACCTCATCGGTGAAGTGAACGGAGAAGGAAAAGGGGGGACAGTAAAGAGAGCCGTAAAACAAGAGTAAAGAATCTGGCCTTCACAAGAGTGAAGAGTCAGCCATCCATATAATTAGGTGATGTTCTCGTTAAACTGAGATACTTCACAACTAAATACTTCATAACTAACTTCAGTTACTCAACCTAATTGACTTTGCAACACATTTACTTGGCCAAAGATATTGAAAGTAGAAATGGTTCTTGTGAAGAAAAATAGTTTTACAACTTGTGCTCTGGCTGAGCAGTAAAGCTTATTTCAGAAAAATTCACTTTTATTACACAGTGTATTGACATTTTTTGGTTACAAGTTCTGCCAGTACATTATGATTCCAGACATTTCACAAAGCCATGTTTCTCAATCTGTCACAGCAGGGGTACTAGATTAAATGGAAAAATTTGCCAGCTATTGTCAGTGGTAACAGGGATGGGACTCATTGAATGTTTTTTAAAATTTATTTCGAGATCATTTGAGTGACTTCTTATAATCAAATTAATTTGAGAAAGAATGCATAGTGTAATGCATTATGGGTCTGTGCCATATAATCACTCCTAGAATATGAAGAGGACATCCAAGAAATGAGGTGTTCAGTTTTTGTTTATCATAAAGTATTTCTCTCTTGAGAAGTCAGTATCAAAGAAATGGAGTAAAGGGCGCAGTTATTTAAATATTTGGTATTATTTCTGTCTAATTTGGCCATGTCCTGCACATACATTTTGTAAATGACCTATATTGTACAATGGTAATATTGCACCATTTGGTAGTACAAATCATTGTAGTATGGGATTTTCCTAACATATGTGGACCAACTGCTCAAATGAAGCAAAATATACATACTTAGTTAATTTACTGTTTAGCTTGTATCTGCATGAAAACACTTACGAAAGGGAGCAGTCAGTGCCATTTGTTCATCAAGTTTGTAATAAGGCACTACTGTGTATTCAAGTAACTGAAATACCCGTCTGTGTGTGACTACGGTGATACTGGTGAACTTGATGGGGTCATTTGTTTGTTTGCAAACCCAAGGAAGTTGCACATTGATACAGTGAACTTTGAGTGTTTTTCCCCTTCTCTCAAGATCACAGTCAACATATATCTGACTGCCCCTTGAGTAAAATCATCTTGGGCTCAGAGTTACTGCCACACTCAACCTATTTGCATCATTGCCACTGATAATGCATTGAAATGCAAAGGTCGCAGAAGTGCAGAATGTGTTGAAGTGTGTACAGTCAACGATCAAATATACATAAATTGGCATAAATGAATAAGTAGAAATAAACAAATGTAAATAAAGGTCTCAGCTATTGTACAGCTTTTTTCTAATAAATCAGCTCAATATAAAAAGCTAGAACTTCTAAAATAACTAATTAAAATGCAGTGCAAACACTGAAAAACAATTTTAAAAAAAAGGTAACGATTAAATCAAGAGCCACATGCTGCTGTACATGTTTTTGTATCACTAATACATTCTGACATTTCAGCATCTAGTTACTGCTGTTTAAAATCTTGACAGAGGCTGAAACAAAAATTACTTTGTTGACACTTGGGTATTCTAAATTCACAGCCGGAAGGCAAAAGCTGATATTCACAGCTGAGGATGTGAGTTGGTGCCTTCACTGTTTTGTGTGCCTCTCTTAGCACAGGTGTCATGAATAAAAACTGCAGTGAGCAATGTTCTGTCATTCAACCTTCATTGCAGTCTGTACCACGCAGCTTAGCTTAGATTTTGCCTGATACTGACAGGTTACCACACACGCGTGGATTCTGCACCTCTCTCTGTAGAATTGACTGGCAAAATAAAAAATGCTTTATCCATACTATATAATGTGAGTCTTGTTCAAGTATAGTCTGTGGTGTAACCTTGAGCAAGGACTTTCAACTTGTACGTCCCAGCTTGAATTATCAATATGCACATCAAGGTATTTGTAAGAATGGAGCTGATTGATAGAAGTGCTGGAATATAGTTTTCTCTTTATTTGGGATCAAATATCATCTCTTCAATTTTCTTGACGTTTACTATGAGGTGAATGTTGCATAATTGCACAACTTGATCAACTATAGAGTAGCAGGATGATGCATTACTGTCTGTGGCTTAAGCTAAGAATTACTGTATCATCAGATAATTTTATGTTGTCATTCTGAGTGTTCCCTATAAAAACATTCATTTGTATATATTATAAAGAGGACTAGAAAGCCCACACATACATGAAGGGCATCCATGCTGTTAAGTCAATGGTCAATTGTTTCCCAGTGCTTTACAACCTGTTCTTTGTTGGATGAAATAATGGATGTTGGACTTACCAAAGTGTCTGTTGGCTGAGCACTACGCTATTGTCCTGGCTTCATGCCTCCAGTACAATTTTTCATCTGTTTGGCTGAAAGGTTTAATACATCTGTTAAAGGTATCCAGCCTTTTGAAAACATATGTGTGAAATGCTGCCAGACAGCATGTTTTATATCTGTGGGTATGGCTATTTGCTTTTATTGCTGGATATTGTTTGAATTGTAAATATACAAAAGAACCAGTGTTAATCTTGTTTTATATTTCACTGTAATGTGCATATTAATAAAAAATGACTAGATTTTATCACAAAGAAAACTTCAATATATTTTTGTTGCTTTGAAGTGCTGATGGAAATTGCTATGAACACTCCCTACGGCCCCCTGAAATGCAGTATTTGAATTCCAGCAAGTTGCCATGAATAAGACTTACTTTATGGATATGAATGATAGATTTGAGTTTGGCTGGATCATCTCTGTCTCTGTGTGAACCTACAGGTGCACCAGTAAATCTGTCCAGCCAAGAGTCCCTTTGTGCTTCTGCTTGCCATGAAGGCCTTATCAGATTATTAGAGATACATGGCACTATTATTCAGAAGAAAAGGAGGGCTATTTAGTGCAGTATATTAAGGCTTAGACTGCGAGTGGAGTAGACAAGGAGGGAGCGGCGGATAGTGAGACAGACAGAGATGTGGGGGAGGAAAGGGAGGGAAAGATCTCAAGGGTCCTAACCTCTGTTAGTCTTTACTGGAAAGAAGGAGGGTTGGAAATGGAAAGTAAAAGTTGGAAAGCTATTACTGTTATTTTTCCAAAGGTACTTTTTTTCAAATGAAACATGAATCAGAAATAATTCTTTGTTGTAATGTGGGATGGGAGGACATAGAGATGTCTTTGTTATTTACTTACCACACAGTGTTTGTGTGGATCTCTGACACACAATGACTAGTATATTACTTTGATGAAGAGCTGTATTTTACAGTGCTTCCAATATTGACTGTGTTTGATTGTTTCACTTTATTCCTCATATTTAAGTAATCTGGTGTTGCCTGAGCATATTTAGGTAGATGTATAAGCCTCATCATTTTTCTGTGCCAAAATTGCAATGTATTAGTTGTAATGAATTTCTGCTCTTATCTTCAGAGTCATGTTTTCGTTGAGGTTAAGAGATTCATTCATTCTACACCCACCTGCTATTGATGTGTTTCTTGCCTTGATTTATAATTCCTTTGATGGTCAGGATAAATGCATAAATAAAAGATCTGCCTGTACCAAAGGAGCTGATCAATTCATGGATGTCCTTTATAATCTGTCAGCCTCTCCTTTGACCATGTCTGCACACATAATAAAATACATCCATGTTTCTCAGTGCACTCATTTTTTTCTTCCTCTGTGTCTTAAACTTTCTCCAGAGAGAGATTGTGAGGAAGATAAAGGATTGACTGCAGTTTACTGTGCTTTCTCATAACTATTTTTTTATGCTATTGTCGTCAGCTCCATGTAAACCCATAAGGGGGTTGGGATCGAGTGGGGTTAATAAGGCTGAAAGCATGCTATATTTGAGTTAGCGCCACAGACAAACGTGCATGCAAAAAGCTGCAAGAATAAAACTGCCATGCAGTAACCTTGGGGACTCATGCCTGGCTGAAAAACCTTAACAAGGAGCAAAAAAAAAAAAAAAAAAAAAAAAACAAGGAGCATGCTATTTCTTTCTGCTTCAGCGGGGCCCTTCTCTTGAGCTGTCCAATTATCTCCTGTTTGAATGTCTTAACTGTAGTTGATGCAAGAGGGTGTGCATGTGTTTTATCATGTGAATGTGGCAGTTTCACTATTCCTCTGGCCCCTAGGTTTTGGCTGAGTTCAGGATTTCAGAAAAGTACATGAAATGCATGGCTTATTCATGGCACGTTACCATTAAATTATATGCTCTTTCTAGATGTACCATACTTTTGCATCACTTTTGGAGTACCACTTTGCTTGAAACAAAGAGAACTACTCCTAACATTAGGGCTGGGAGATGAAGCTGAAAAAATGTATCATAATGAAATGTTTCATTGTTAATATAGATAATTACTGATGCTTTTAAATCACCTAAGTTTCATAAAAAACAGCAGAAAAATGGTTTATTTTGAATGCAGCTACCTTAATTTCAATGTAACCATGTTGTTCATCAAGGCACAAGGGAAATAAACAAGTAAAATTAACTTTGAGGTAAGTTCACTTCAATAAGAATGCTAATAGAATGCAATAAATAAACAAACTTAAAAGAAACCATTGAACTGTCTGTTGAGCTTAGATGAGCAACATCTCAAAGTTCACTTTATTTGTCTCCCATGGGAGAAATTTGTCTTAGACAAGGCAAGACATCGAGCTGCACTGCAACACAATAAAACAGAACACATATTAAAAAATACATCATAAATAAATGACATATAATAAATAAGGTAAGATAAGTTTAAAAGAAATAAAATAAATCTTATGTGCCTTTTAATTATCTTCTTAAAAATTCTGTTAGCCACTTTAATGTGTGATATGTGGCTGTCTTATCCCACTTCTGACAGCTGATATATTTTCATATGGCTTTATTCTCCTTTGTTTTATGGTCTGTTTTTATTTTCTTTCAACGGCTTTTCCTTACATTATCTTCCTGCTGCCAATAGAAGCAGCAAGAGTTAATATTACCCCCATTTTTCCTTTATCATTCCCCATGAATGTGTAAAGTAGAGAGACAAAACTGCGTTCTCATCTATTTTTAATTCCCCAGGTTAGAACATAAAAATGTATTTCCATTTTTCAGTGACAAAAACTGGCTTGCGAACCGCCTGTATGTGATTGAGGTAAAGACCGAAAATTATTGATTAGGCTTTTTTGCAGAAAAGCCCTTTCAACTTTCACAGTAAATATTTGGTTGGCTGTCTCCCACCAGCCCTGAGGTTAGAGAACAGTGCAGGCTGCATAGCTGAATTAGAGTTTGAAAAAGCAAATATTTAACATAGAGTCTCCGATCTCTGTTCATAAATAAAGAGACTAAGTGGAAGTGCTGATTCATCCATTCTATATAAGGGAATTATAATCATTGTTTGCCAAGGTTTACCTTTGAATTCACCTTTTAGTTTTCTTTTACTGATGCCATGGACGTCTCAAATCATCCTACAGCTGGCATGTCTCACTTCTTACAGATTTCAATATGCATCTAAATCATTCAAAATTTCTTTTAATTATTAAAAAATTTGCAAACTGGGCACTTAACCCTCGTGTTGTCCTGTGGGTCAAAATTGCCCCGTTTTAAAGTTTGAAAATGTGGAAAAAAATATATATTTTCACAGTGAAACTTCTGCTGACCACATTTTCAACATTTTTGGGAAATCTTTGAACATTTTTTGGTGGAAAAAAAGAAATGTTAAAAATGTTTCCTATTCACAAAAAAATCTACCAAAATCCAGCGAATTTTACTGGATTTTGGTTGATTTTTTTGTGAGTTTTCTTTAATGAAAACATTAGAAGTTTTTCTGATATGTATGTAATCACTTTAGATATTTTTAGGATTTTTTGGGGAAGATTTTTACTCATTTTTTGAAAATATTTACAAGAATTTTCTTGGCAAATTTGGGGAATTTTTTAAAATAATACTTTTAAGGGAAACTTTTAAGGAATTATTGGAATTTTCTTCCTGAAGGTTTTGCAAATTTTCAGAAATTTGGGGATTTTTTTGCTGATTTTTTGGGGATTTTTTTTCAGACAAGGAAACAATATTTTTTGGTTCCCGTAAATGAGGACAACAGGAGGGTTAATACTGGCATTCTACGCTTGTACATATATGCCCTGTACAACATATAATGCAGCTACATTTTGCACTTACAGATGGGAATCTCCTCAAATATACAACTACTCAGTGCTCTAACTGGATGCCAGATCTACTGTATCATCTCAGTGTATAGTAAGTTAACAATGTTAACAAAGTTAACAACTTCTTTTTGTCCTGTGAGTTTTGAGCAGAGCTTATGTTTAATGGGATAGTTAAACAAAAAAGCATGCTTATTCATCTGGTATTAGTTGTGAATGGATACTATAAAAATCCACATGGCTCCTGCCAGCAACACAAAAAAGCCGAGTTCGTTCATAAATTTTGCATTCTGTAGACACTGAAGACGGATGACGTGTTGTAGTTCTGTTCTGAAATATTTTTGTTGCTCTTTTCAATGCTGATCTCAGTCATGTCACCAAGAGAAATACACTTTAATATACACAACTTTACAAACCTGAAAACAGGTGAAGGTACTTATTATTCTTCTTTTAGTCTTGTACTGTGTCCCAATTTTCAGTTTTTTTACTTCTTACTCTGCAGAAATGCTCTCTGCCTCTCCTGGGTATGCGCTGAGCCTATAGCTGTCCAAGAAAGAACAAAGACGATTTAAAAGCAGTATAGTAGGAAAAGCTTCTCTCTGAAGGACTCAAATAAAGCATAGTAGGACTGATACCATCAGATGTAATGAATTTAAAAGCGTATCTGATTCCACGGTCATATGCTTGCTGAGCCTGATGATTCTTATATCATTTTAAAGCTGCTGGTATTGATTTTGAAGTGAGTCACGTCGGATTTGCTGAGCCAGTGCATTTGGAGTTAACTCTATCAGTCCCTTTAAAAGGAAAGCAGATTTATCTATGGCCCCAACATGGAGAAGAATTCTGCCTTCCAAGCAGATCTGAGTCCAGCTCCAATCTCCAAGAGGATGCAGAGAGTTAGATTTGATGCTGCACGGTAAATTGTCTTGTTTACCTTTTTGGCACATTGTTTGTCTGTAATTAAAAGGTGTTTGAGCTGCTGTGTTGGTTAGTAGGGATAGGAAATAACAGTTTCCTTTTTTATTAGCAGATCCATAACAGCATTAGATGTTAACACAGTGCAGTTCTTAACATTGCGCAGTGCTTTTGCTGGCGATTGGGACAGTATCCAGAACAGTGTCCTCAATCTCTGACTAAATCTTTTTTGTACTCTTCTGCCTCTCAAAGGCCACAGACAAGCAACAGACTGAGTGAAAAAGTGTGAGTGAGAACTGAAATTAAGTATTAGAGAGAATGAGTGACAGTGTTGAGCTGTTGGAGAAATCCCTCAATGCAGCACCAAGGGATATATTCACAGCTGTCAAAGATACTTGTCAGAGTGCTGCTGGTTTTTCATGTGGCAGTTGGGCCAGAATTTCTGTACGGTTTTACTAATGTTTATCAGCCTGTTTTATCGGTTTTGTGGGACTGCTTGTTTGCTTGTGTATTAATGTAGCTTTGTGAATTTAGTGAGATCAGGCCATGAGATGTGGATCAGCTTTGATGCAAACGGACAGCGCTGAATCTACTGAGCTTGAGTAATTGGACCTTGTGGGGAACATCAGACCCACTTCTGTAAAGTGGACATACTCATGACCGTGCATGCATGCAAACACACTGCTTCCCATAATATCACTCTCTGATTATCAGATAAAAGCCAGCTTGTTGAGATTCGAATACATTACTTTTTTTTTGACAAAGATTTACCTCTTTGCCAGAAGCACTTCTTGAGCATCGTCAGGGCCAGACAATGTGAGCTGAGGTTGCTTTGAGTAACAGCCTGTTAAAGAAGTGCTTTGCTGCCATGAAAGTGGAAGCAATGTCTCACCACAAGTTTCCACTGGCAGCTTTCACCCCAGTGAAACATTTTACACAAACATGCTAGATGGTCAAAAATCTTTGGACTGATTTCATGTTCAAAAATGGTAATCAGTAACTCTGGGAAAACCAAAAATAGACTTCTTATTTTGTACATATGACTGGCTAAAAATGATTTTGTATTTGTTACAATTGTTATAAAAAGTATCTCTTCATTGGACAAACCTAATTAAAACTGGGCGTCATCACCAGTAAAGGTTGGATAAATCCTAGTTTTAATGGAAATATTTAAGGCACTTTTTCAACTTGTAAAAAATGCGGTAATTGTAGTTACTTTTTCATATCTTTGTTTATTAACTACTCATTATATCTATGTGTGGACGTGTATTCATGGTACAGAGACAAAATCAAAACTAGAGAAACTATAATAACAGATTCAGAGGCTACGTTTTGAGTATCATCTCTGTAACTCTGTAATACAGTACAGTAGCTTCAGAGGGGTTGTGGTTCCTACAGCACGTTTTGGGAACACGTAGTTACCATTCATTTAGGTTTCAATATAGAAACTTAAGCTAATTCTGAATTCTATTAGCCCCTTATTGTGGTTGCTGTGAGGTGGCAAAGGCATGCATCATGTCCCTTTTATTGATGTATTCTAATAAAATCTTAAAGCTAAAAAAATAAGATTGCAGTATAATCATATATGAAATTTGAGTCTCAAACATAAAAAGTATTAAAAGAGAAACTCTTTTGTATCTGCTCTCCAAACTAAAAGGCGTTACCATGTCTAGCACCATCATTTCTGTTGTGCTGGTTTTGAACAAGTTGTGCTTTAATCAAGGCCTGTCATGATGTTCACGAAATGAGCAAACAGACTGCAGGTCTTGCCAAAAAACAAGCATGAAATGGAATTTGGCCTTTCCTGTTAAACTTACCAGAACTGTGAAATGAAATAATAATCAAAACAAGGCAGTTTGATTATAATCCCAGAACAAAAACTATCTGAAAGGGTGTTTTATATTAAATGCATATCTACTCTTGAAAATAGTATTGCACAAGTCTCTTAATTACCAACTTTATGACATTGTGCTGTTTTTTTGTTTTCATGTGTGCTCATTCACAGTTGATGTATTGTTTAGAGGAATTGTGATAATGGAGTTAATTCCAGCCTCACCCTGAACCCAGCTGTTGTGAGGCTTTATTGTCAATATTTTTTTCTACGCTGTGACCTTTGAATGAACTAATAAAAGTTGAGATGGAGAATTTACTTTGCATTACTCTCTCCTCCTCATGCAACCCGTAACTCTTACAAACAGCTGGGGGCTAAAGAGAGATAACTATCCCTCCCTATATCTTTGATCTGTTTGTCCCTCCTTGCCCTTTTTCTGTGATGACTGTTTGATCCAGTCCTGTACTCCCTTCACCCATATACTCACTTTCTTTACTTTTTTTCCCCTTTGGCCTTCTTGTCATATTCAGTATCTGATGGTCTTTATCTCTTACAAGTCCTTCATACAGTGCTTCCTCAGTTTGGTTCTTATCTATCATAATGACAAGCTGGAGTCTTTGGATGTGAAGCTTAGGAAGAAAAATACAGGATTCCCTTGGAGGCCCATTTAAAGCAATTGGAACTATGTCTCTGTACTTGGATGTGTGCATGTTTGCTACTTAAATTTATTTTTAACATTATTAATACCATTATTTTAATGACCAATCCTTAATTGATTTAATTATGTTAACAGAGTATGAATCAATTGAATGAATAATCAGGAATAATACATTTTTCCTGATGCATGTGCTGTCGGAGTACTTGTTGTGTTTATAGTGTGTGTGCGCAAAGTGTTGGCTGCACCTGGACATCTGAAGAGGGGTCTGTGTGGAGCCATGGGGTGTTGGGCAAATGACAAAATGTACTTCTTGCAGACCTGTGGATGTGGAAAGCATGAAGTGACCCAAACTGTCAGAAGATGTGTTGTAGAAGTACACTGATGTACATTGCGTCCATTTGCTAAGTGATTGTAAAGGCTGTACAAATTGTAAAATGTTCAAATTCCGTAAATTATCATCAGATGGCAACCCAGTGTAGGTAGATAGTTAAGGCTCATACTAACGTTAAGCTAACAGCCGCTGGATTATTGCAGGCTGGAAGTGCCAGCCATTTGTTTTTTTATTTTTTTGCAGCTGTTAACTATGCTACCATCCAGGATCAGCAGGATTCCAGATACACATGCTTTCCAGCAAAATTAAAGCAAAATTGATGAACTATTGATGCTCACTGCCTGCTTTGACTGCTAAATACATTTTAGCTGTGGCAATAAATCTTGAAATATTTCCAGGACAATTCAAGTTGGTGCAGCATTATTTATGGGTATCTGTTCCAACTGAGCAAGCACTGTATTTTGATTTATTTTTAATGCCTAATCCACTACTGATTGTTTACAAGGCTATGTGTGACAAGTGGTTAAGAGCAGTGTTAAAACTTTGCTTCCCTAATATAAATTTGATTATTTTAAAGAGCAAGTAAGAATTAAATTGATGTTTGTGGGAAGTGGTTTACTATATTCCTTTTTGTTTTGTGTGCACACTCTCTTTCTATTGTTATTCGGAAGGGCAGCATGGTTTATTCTTGATACTTTAATAATGGTTTGACCTGAGGTGCTGGGTTCAGCTGTCTCTGTCACTTGCAACTTAATGCTGAAAGTTGTTAAGATTTTTAAGTAACCTTGTTGACAGGAAGCCAAAACTCGCATCAGTGATCAACACCACAGCGGTTTCACTTTGGCTTGGCTGCCAGTTGCCTGTCGATGAAAGACTATAAGTTTAGTGCAGTGAACAGTAAAAAATTAACTGAGGAATGTTTAAAAAGTGCATCATCTGACTATGGATCACTGTTTAAATAGTAAACCCAAAAAAATAAACAATAAAAAAATGACAACAAAAAAAACATTTTAAATACACTATTTTCCAGAGTTTTAGTAGAGATTCCAGATTTGCTCTGCATATGAAATTATTAGTAGCTAAAAATGTGTATACATACATCATTAATATAAACATATTAGGTATGATTTAACTTGAATTGTTATAAACAATCATTATTTAGTGCCTTTGTCTAGTATTGTTTTTACAGTCAGATAAGAAAGATACAAATAAATGTGCTCATATCTAGAAAGGAATGGCAATGCTATTTTTTTTTTTTTAAGGTACACTTAATCGAGTTTCTAATAGCACCCCCAAATCTCCAACATTTTCTCAAATGATTGATGTTTTGATCACAGCAGCACTGTGAACAGTAGTAATTTAATATTTGGTGACCACATTTTCACAGATAATCATCTTAATTTGCATCCTCCATAATGTCTAGCGATCTGTCTAAACGGCAAATAAATCTGGTGCTGCTCTGTCATTACATGTCTGACTCTCTCTGACCAATTAAGTATTGTTTTTGTTGCCTTGCCTCTGCACCAAGGGACCTAATCATGCATGTAAATGAATGAGTCTGTGGTGAGAAGGCAGTGGAAAAAAGGAGGTAATGGCCTCTTTGTTCACCTTGCTTGGCCTCTGTTGTTTGATCGATTAGCTTTAGAATAACAAACAAAAGTTCCTGAATAAAGTGCCCATTAGCTGTTGTGCAATAAGCTGATCCCTTTTTTTCCATATTGATTTTTTACAGCCAGGATTTTGGACAGAAAGCAGAATGCTTGTATCCAAGACTGTTGGCCTCTTTGAAGATCTAACCCTGCTTTTGGCATTTAAGCCTGAGCTTCATCAGACTGTTGAATGGTGATGACAGATTTGTGAGGAGACATTTAGGCCTGAAGTCAATGAAGTCAGTGCATGTTTATAATGATTTAGCAGCTCTAGAAATGTAGCTTTCCTGCATTAATTTATGTCAGTGACTGGTACAGACTCTGAGTGATTGTAAGTGATGGACTGTATGGTGTGACACATGCCAACATGAATCATAAACTTTTGTCTTTGAAGGGTTCATCAGCTATGCAGCACATGATTTGGCGACCATATGCATATGTTTTATGCTCATCCATATCACCAGCACAATATCCAACAAAGTTTATAGATTTACAATACAACTTAATGTACAGTTCCCTGTCTCATTTATGTGCTGGAATTTAGATCCTTGATTGATTTAACCAATTTTGTAAGTTAAGTTCAAATAATAAGCAGTTTATCTTCATATTAATACTTGATTACACTATTCATATGTTATTCAGTTAATATCATGTTCCTGACGGATGACAAACCATTCTAGCAGTGTATGCTAAATTAAAGCTTACACTTTTGTGGATTGAAGTCACACCTTTTCTTTATTACCCGTCTTGTTTTTACACAGACGGGGCTTAAAGCTTAAAAAGCTGATGGAGGTTACACTTACGCCAAGTGCAGTGTGAAATGAGGACGACTTGAAACAGCTGCAATATGTTCTGCAATGTTCAGTCAGTGTATCATTCCCAACAAACTAAACAAGTAGCTTACATCTCTACCTCTGTGATTCATGTTTTCCTTATTCCTGAAATAGAAAATGTTCCTTGTTGGTCTATATTATTACATGTGTCAGTCTTATTTTTGTTAGTAGTTAAGTTTAGGACAGAGTGCTGGACTTTATTGCAGCTCTGACAGCCAGATGGGGAATCAGAGGCAGTCAGCTTTATGAATCTGTGCATTTATATGATATCCCCTTGCGATGTGTTTATTGTGTAAATTCATATTGTAGCAATGCTGAAAAAAAAACACAGTTCTGCCTTGTTGGGATGTCATGGCTTTTTATGTACACTAGCAAGAGACCTGCCCACTTGATAACCCCAATAACTCACTCACCCTGAAAGTATATAAGTAGAAAATATAGCTGCCAGTCTTGCAGATTAATGGCACAGGAGGCTGATATTTTCAACAGTTTCTATTTGCATTGTAGCTTATTATTGCTTCATACTCTGAGGGATACTTAGGGGGTTGCACTATAATATGTCTTATTTATGGATTTATGCTCAACAACAATCTCATTTGTCTGAGGTAAATACTTTACATTATACTGTTGGTTAATTTGGCAATGACAAATCAGCTGTAATTTCTATATTCCACATACTAAGTAAATACATAATATAGATCTGCACTGTACAAAATAAAAGTTATTTGAAAAGTTTTGAACTAGTTAAAAAACATTTAATGCTATTTTACATATTTTCCCTGCTTTGTTAAAAAAGCATATTTTTTTTAAACAATATTTACCATAAAATGATGCTTAAAAAAACAACACAAACTTACCTTTAATTTTAGAGCTATTTGCTGTTACTTGAAAAAAAGTGTGTATATTAAATATTGAAAAATTGTAAAACAAACAAAAAAAAAGGTTAAGTTTTTATCTTTCTTACAAATTTACCTGTTTTGTTAAATTACAAATAATATCTAGTAAAATGTCAATTCACACATTTACTCTAAAAATGTTACAGTTGTTTTCTGGCATACTTGCTGCCAGAAGTAACTTCTGTGGACCATTTGCCAATTTAAAAGCCAGACATTTCACTCATGAGTTTATAGAGAACATAAACAGAGTTAAAAGGAGAGTGAAGGTTGGACTTACATTGAACCATGGAGACATAAACCCAACTCTAAATGAATGATGTTACCCTATAGCTTTGTGTAAATGTACATGTTTCTAAGCAGTCTGCCAAATAAGGTTAAAAAGTGATGATATGTCAGTGTTGTAGCAGCTTGTTATTGCTGCTCTTAAAGTCGCCACAAAAAGTAGTTGTGTTTAAAAAATAAAACCGTTGGACTCTCTGTTTGCTAGCTCCATTTCTAAAACGTTCTTTAAGTTTTGTGTTTTTTTCTCACTTACCAGCTGCGTCATGCCCTTTGCCCATTTCTTCTCTGGTTATGCTTACAGTGCAGCATTCACTGCAGCATAGTGTGCCTGTGAGTGGCATCCATGTTAATTGTGGTAATGAAGGTCACCTAGAGGAGCAGCTGGAGTCTCTCTCTCTATCTACAACACATCCTGTAGGGAAGTTGCTGCCTGGTGCGAACCTCACCAGGACATCAAAACACCATATGCTCCCCACCCACCACCTCACACCTTTCTCAGGCTTGCCACTGAGAAATTCAACCACAGAGCCCAGAGCCAGGAAAGATATGTGAGATACTATTGAGTTTGCTATTCAAACTTGGCTCAAATGAGACAGAGCTATGTGAACTAAAATTAACTCAAGAAACTTCACTCTATTTCATTTGCAGTGATTCACTTTAAAGATTTCATTGTAATTAGCATATGACTTTAGATGTGGCAAAAAACATGTTTTCATTGTAACCTCCAAATTAAATCAGTTATTGCTTGAGTCCAAGTGGACATTTGTGGAAGATGTCATGAAATTCGCTCCAGGCATTCAAGAGATATTGTATTCCCTAGAATGAGACGGACAGACAGTCATCCCAAAAAACATAATGCGTCTGCGACGACAACATCCGAAGCTGGAGGCATTATGACGCACAACTCTGAGATACCCAAATTGTCATCAAGCAGATATGGCTGCAGTAATTTTAGCCATTAATTGCTATCCAGAGCAATGTAAAAATCCCTGTGGAGTTATATCTGACCATCCAAAAAATGTTGCAGTAACTTCATACTTCATAGTTTGCACCTCTTCTGCCTACCTTTATGGACATTGTTATTGTGCATTTCAGAGCTATGCCGTCATGGCTACAGCAGCAGTTTGTGATGATTGAGAGGACATGTCCAATTGTTGTTTTCCACCATTTGCTCAGTATTGTATTCAGTTCTGTACCTGGTGCTTTAAATTGTTTATTTACGTAATTCAGACTGGATACCTACAGGAAAGAAGTTAATATTGTTGTTGTTGGAGCACAGTACAGACTGTCGTACTGGTGTTCTTCATACTGTTTTCTCAGACCACAAAGCTGAAGAAATAACTGTAAGAGGTGCACATCATTATAGGTTGAGCTGTTGTCTCCTGTTGGTGTCTGGTTGAAAACCGTTTGGAAATGCATACTTTTAAGTAGTTCTGAGCACAATGACCATGTATTCTTGAGATAATCCAAGTAATTTCTGTTTCACAATGTATAAAAAGCATTATGATCTTCAGAGTTTGGGGAATTCTTTACTTTTGTACTTATAAAAATCATCAAACTCTGGAATGTACCAATTTTCTGGACAGCATTGAAACAATATCAATTACAAGATCTGTACTGCGAAGGAGAATCAACTCCTCATTGTCGCACATATTGTTTATGATTGTTTGTGAATATGCATATAGTTGCACGTTCTTCAGATTTCTGTACAAACCTGTACTCAGTGTGGCCCATTTGCACATAAAGCTTTAAACTAGGAAAAATAACTGCATGTTTTGTTCATAGCACATGTTCAAGCCAGCACCAGACAATCAGGCTGCTTGGAGTTTAGCGTTTGTCAGGAATCTCAGGATTTAAAGGTTAGACTGGATATGGACTGGCATCTTGGCATCTCGCTCTCTCCAGGCAGCTGTGTGGCTGAACAGGCCTGGTGACAGCAGACTGCAGGGACTCCAGTGCTCCACTGTTGAGACTTCCTCTGACATTCCCTAGGTGGGCTTTGCTCTGGTATTTCACATTAAGGGCATGGCTTAGCACCCCTGGAGCCTCCCTGACAATGCTGTATCAATACACACTGTGTAGTAGCAGGATACCAAGGACAAACTTGCACATACAGAGAAAAATGTGTATCTGTTGGACATTTTCCCTTTAGTTTTAGGAAGCAAGTGTTATACGATGAGCTTAAATGCAAAACAGCAGAGGCTTTCGTTTTTCCACTTGTGCCTGACACCGTGCTAAAGACGAAAGAAAGAATGATATCACAGTTTAATATCAATCTCACATCCTCCAGCTGTTTTCCTGCCACATGAAACATCATTCATGGAAAGACCAGATGGAAACCCACTGACTGAGGGAGCAAATGAAACTTTTCCTGCATGCTCATGATCCATCCTGATTCCTAGCAGAGTAGCAGCCTGTGCCCTTCAATCACACTGTCTAGATGTGCATGTATGTGTGTTTGTGACTGGCCCCCTAGCGAAGTATTCATTTTATAGTTGCTTTTTGCTCTGGAGCGTGCCGTCATGTGGTCGTTAGGCTGTTACTCCTTCTGTTCAAATGGATTTAGGCTTAAGCTCAAGGTATTTTACATTAGCAGAAGACTTTTCAGGAAATATGCTTGTTTGCCTAAAGCCTCTATCAGATGTTGATTGATACCACTTTAATGCTTTCTGTGAATGCACAGTTCTTCTTACTTGTAAAGATGTGACTTGAGTTTTGATTGGCAAGAACACATAATCCCTTTTTTTGGTGCTTTTTTGCAAAATTTCTTCAAGATGAATTAAAAGTCTAGTAATTCATTAACATGTGTTCCCTAATGAGGGGGTGACTTAAAACTGATATAAATATCCAGTGGGTGACCTAGCAGGCCTAACTGGATACATGAAGAGTGTTGATTTGGTTGTTATTGGTGAGGTTTCCCAATATTTTATTCCTTTACTGTCCTTCATTTTACCTTCTTATTCACTTGCAGCAATACAGTAATGGTGCTTAGCTCTAATTTTCATGATGTTATTGATAACTTAAACCAGACCTCACTACATTAAATAAAATTACATCATCAGTGTACAGAGTTGGACTCACTTACCCAAGTGTCTACTTTTAGATTCAGAGTACACATTGGTCATTGATACAGTCTGTAGACTCTGTTTATTCTTTGTATATGTCTGAGACAGACCTTAACTGTGCCACTTAGCCGAGTGTTATAGTCTCTTCCTCTGTTTAATGTCACTGCATAAATATGTTCACAATGTCCAGTTGTAAATGGTTATGTAGTGAGATCACCCTCTGTTTGTTTTTGTCCATGGCATGATTATTAAGTTATTCATCCTCCTTTCCACTTCTGCTTTAACAAATTGTTCCTCAGACAAAACAACAGTAAAGGTAAAAAGCGACAAATGTTGTCGCTTTTTACCTTTACCTCTTTACCTTTAAGTTTAGAGTGTTTATGACATTATAATTTAGTGAATTTGTGAACACTTTCTTTTGGATAACCTTTTACTATTCACTTGACTTTAACAACTGAGCAAATAACTTTGGAAACTTCCCCTTAGTTAATCATCAATTTCCAGTTTTATTTGGTACATATGTGTCTTACCGACCCTTTAATTGCCTACATCTGTCACGATTGCATCATCTTTGAGCTCAGGTTATGTCATCTGTATTCTTTTAGAGATGGCTATTGTGATTGTAGGCAGCAAATAAGGGGCTCATCTGAGGGAAAGCTCTATCTAGCGCAGACATAAAATATAAGCCTTTGGTCTTCTGTTATGGTCATATTTTTTCTCTGTAAAGCTACATATGGTGTGGAGGAACTAATCCAGGTTTCTTGAATTTAAAATGCTCTTTTAATAACTCCTGGGGTTTGTTGTTGTCCCTTTTAGGTAGCATACATTATGGAGCCTTCTGTTCTGTGCAAATTGATGATTTACTAAATGACATTTGTTGCTCAGCTAACTATCTGCTTGACCTTGATCATACTTTAGTCTTTCATACTAGACAGCATTCTTTATTACGAGTCTTAATGGAGACTCAAAGAGTCGTTCTGTCATCTATCTATCTTACAGTAATCGAGAGCTTAAACAGTTTCTGCTACTGTGAGAAATTAGCAGTGCGAAGAAAGTTTTTTTATGGCACATGTAGCAGTGAAGTTCACACAACTGCTTGAGGCTGAGCTCTGTCATCTTTTATCACAGAGGATGAGAAGGCAGTCAGTTTTCAAGTGTTTGGATTGCCACATTCATTCCTGCTGACCTAACCATGGCAAAATGTGTAAAACCAGTCAAAGATCCCATTTACATTTTGACTTTATACTGTGTGACTTTGTATTTACTCCACAGAAATATTGAGCTCACCCTATAATCCTGAGGATGCCTGTAAAGTGTCAATCTAATCCTGCCTGTGTACAGTACGTGGTGGGAATTGGGAAAGTAAACCTTACTTGGTCACTGACATACAAAACCACATAAATTCATGCACCCGGATTCACATACAACTGTAAGCTGCTGCTATGTGTTTCTGTATGTAATATGTTTTCCTCTTGGACAAAAGCTGCAGCCTGTCCTTTGAAACAAGGAACAGCAAACAAATGCCAATGCTTTTTATAGCTGTAATCCTATGAAAAGTAGACAGTGTATCAAAGCTGAAGGAACAAAGTTCCCTGCGGCATAGTACTACATGGTGTAATCATTTTCTTTGCTATTCAGAAAATCTCTTATGCTGTTGTAAAAATATCTTTCTTTGAATTTATGTATCACAGCCATGACAATGAAAGTTGTCTGTTTTATTAAAGTTTCCTGAAACTCTATGAGCAACAAGATATTGGAGAAAGTGCAATAATAAGCTCTCCTCTTTAGTGTTACATACTGTCAAGTGTTTCACTAAACCTTGTCTAAAAGAGAACAGATGGGCCAGGAAATGAAATCTGGCAACACGCCTGAAATGTAATGCTTTGGGTCATCATTTAATTTCACTATTTAGGATCTAAGGTAGAATTCACTGGAATGACTCACCAGTATTTAATCCAGTTTTACCAGACATTTTAGTAATAGCTGTGACTAACTTCAAATGAGATGACGGATAAATTAGTGTCATAGCTGAGCAGTACATTTAAATTCCTAGATTGCAAATATCCTATAACCCAAACCAGGCCACCCATATAAGCAGTAATTACTTCTGTATCTCAACAGAGATCATGTATGATCAAGAATTGTGTGTAGGGGATAATATTACAGCAAGTTGGATTTAGCTTAACAGGAAGAATGACACGATAAACTGTTGACATTGGGATATGTCTTGGGATTATGGCAAGACGGGGAGTGTATGATTCTAGGATGAACAGGATATTTTGACCTTATCTGAATGTACCATCCATCTGGGCTCAGACACCAGTTATTACTAAAATAAATGTAAAGTCAAATAGTATCTAACCCAGCTTTGACTGAAGTTGTTTTCTGTTCCCAGCACTTCAGTTTAGGTCATCCTAAGGAAGTAAGTGTTGAGGAATGTGCCTTGTTTTGACTGTTTGAAGTACCAGCGCATGTTATTGTGTGATGATATCCAGATTAGGTTTCTTTGAGGTCTTTGTGTATTAATGTGCACCAGAGTTTTATCTTTTTTGGATGCCTAGCTATGATTTCACTGCAAAATGTAATGACCTGACATCTTTGCATCCTTTTATTGTCTCTGTCCCTCACTATCTTTGTTCACTTCTTGCTTTTTGTACAATATACAATACACACACACACACACACACACACACACACACACACACACACACACACACACACACACACACACACACACACACACACACACACACACACACACATATATATACAAGGTTTTACAAGGCTTATAGGAAGCCTTGACAGGCAGATTTGCAGTAAATTCATTCCATAGCATCATAGCAGGGAAGCCTCGGGTCGGTGCCCCAGCGTAATTAAATATTTCCTTGTATCCGTGGTCTCTGGCTCTAGAGGAATGTCTACTATGTGGGCTGGGGCCCAGTCTGAATAGTTGAGTTGTAAAGTGGTCCATAGAGCACTAGGTGATGGACGATCTTAGGGGGTCATAATGTGGAATATAGACCTCAAAAGGGATCTTGTGTTTTCTCTCTGGATGTGCTCAGGAGCAGGTGGCAAGATGAAAAAGAGAAATTCTATGACCTGCCTCTGTGGAAAATGAGATTGGTTCCTTCTGTGTCTTTTGATAATGATGTTTTCTCTTGTTTGTGTTGGGTTAACTGTAATCTTTGCCTGACATGTTGTTGGTCCAAAACCATTCATCACTGCAGTTGTGTTCACTTGAATTTGTCTTGAGTAGTTAGAGAAGGCCATTTGCACTGTGAAGTGCTAAATGCTTTTACACATTTCACACAACATTCACTACATACCCATTACTTTAAAAATTAGAGAAGTATGAAAACAAAACACGAATATAGCTGAACATTTCAAGTCAGTCTTATTCTTTAATATTTTTGAGGCACTTTGATTATAACTGAACTTTAAGATGTTCTAGTGCCTTTAAAGAGAGTTTTGATTTTGAATGGCTGACGCACATTATTTGTCAGGCCTCCAGAATCCTTTTAATGTTCTGTCCTTGGGTGAGTGTTATAATTGGATGGATAGCTGATGTGACTGAAGGCAAAAGGCAGCTACAACAACTGTGCGTTTTAAAAAGCTAATTTGGCTTTGGAGTTCTTATGTCTAAAGGAGCTCAGATAAAGGGAATGACTTGACTTCCAAAGTATCAAATTAGGACACTACCTAGCTCTTTTGTGAATGCATTTAAGCATGATGAAAACATTAGGTTTATTTATATGTAAATGTCATTTCAATCATAGTTACATTAACTAAAATATGAACGTGCAAATTAAGTTTTATCTAATGCAAAAATGATATAATATTCTAGTCTTTTTTAACAATTAACTTTGCAGGGTTTCAATCATTGGAATGGCTTTTAGCACTGCTATCTGTAAAGGTCTATAGCTAATAGCAGTGTGTATCCAAATTCAAAACATGTTAAACCAGAATTCCAACATATTCCCTTATTTTCCCATGTAGCAAAATACTAAAACTTTGTAAGTTTGTGCTGTCTTTCCTTCTAAAGGGATTCCCAGCTTTGGCCACTTGTAAAAACTGATTTTATCAGATATGTAAGGATTGTTTTATTTGAAGAATAGTGAAAGTCAAATAGCTATTGCCTGATGTTCACTGAATAAAATTATTTCACAGAATTAATGTTATTTAGTTGTAGCACAAACTGTATTGATTTTAAACAAGCAATTAATGTAAATCATGCAATACTAAACATTTTCAGTAAAACAACTTGTAAAGTAGCTCAGATTTGAAACTGCATGCTACTGTATTTTTTAAGGAGGTTTTATTGTTATACAAACAAATATAGGAGTAAACAGCTTCATTGTGACTGTGTTATGTTAATCTAATGGTATCTGTATCTGTTGTGTGAGTAACTTGTCACTCCCAACATTTGTAAGAAGCTGATCTTTGTTCTAGAGCTGTTCTTCACCACGGTATATACACTCCCTGTCACTATTGGTGCCTTGTTACTGCATGGGCACCATCCTGCCTGAGGAGACCTTGTACACAGCAGTCACTTTCTTTTCAAACCCATGAATAGACTGTAGAGGCCTTTGTTTCAGGGTGTTGTTGCCAGTCTAGCCTGCGCTGTGGTTCATTGCTGTGACAGCTTCTTTCTGAACATAACAGTGTGTTCCAGCTCAAGCAGAGTGGGGGGAGCTTTAAAATAGACCCGTAATCATAGACCAAGATGGAGAAAAGTGTTAGACATGCCCTCAGACAACAGCTCTAGTAACAAACCAAATTCAACCTGTGAGGCAAACTGTTCAGATGTTTACCTTTCAAGATAGTGTCCTTCATACTGAGGAAACTGTTTTACATGCTGATCTAGTAGGCATAAATACAGCAAGCTATCATTTCAGGTTGTTATCTCCATAGGCAGCAAATATGTCCTTACTCATTTGATATTGACTTTTTAGTTCAACAAACTCACAAAGTGTTCTACGCCACTTACACTTGTAGTGTAGAAGTTTTGTCTCTCCCTTCTGACAACAAGCAATTACACAAAAGCTGTTAATGCATGCTTATGTCGTATACCTCGTTGTTGAACGCTTGCTTTTAAAATCCTTCCTGAATGGTGAGTTTCTTTTTTAGATGGAGTACCAGGAACTTTTCTTGGGTGCTTCTGAGTTTTCAATCTCCATCGCTATAGTCGATTCCCTCTTAAGCTCTGGAAAAACCAATCATTGATACCTGACATAACATGCATTATTGCTTATGCACCAGCTTGGGAATATCACTGCAGAAACCAGATTAAAAACTTTGGTACACTGCAAAATACAGAGTGATTTCCAGGGCCCTGATAGGCTCTGAACTCTAGCTTTTGCTGCATTTAGCTGATGGTGAATCATGTGCCTCATCTGTTTAGTTTGTCCAAACACATATGATCTATCCCTTGAGAGCATTCTTGTGTTACAAATGGAGAAAGGCCCTCAGCCAAGCCAAACAAACTACACTACACTGCATTTCTTTGTTATTTAGCACTTAGCATCCATTAACATTTCCTATTGTCCTAATGATATTGGATTGCTTTGCAGAATAAAACTCGCGTGTACCTTGCTGTACCTGAATATACCTGATCAGGTGTGTATTGTGCAATGCAAATCAGATCGCCATGACGACCATGTGTACTTAATGTCGGAGCATAGAAGCGATTGACCGTTGACAGAGGCTTGATCTGTCAAGAGATCCTTAGCCCACCTGGTCGAGGACAAGGCTGTGAAATGCCTCTTTGAAGTAGAGCAGCATAGACTCAAATAATTGAAAATACACTTTCATCTTTTCAGAATGACTAACAAGGCATCCTTAGACTTTGTCAGAAATAGTAACATAAAGGCTGATCTGTAGCTGCAACTTGATCACAGATGTCAACACAAAGTTTAAAGTCGACTGATTTTTTTTTTTTGTTTCCAACAGCAAAAGAATCTTGTTGAGTAGCAATTTATATGTGTCTCGGTGGCTGAATTTTGAAACAACTAAGGGCAGCGCTGTCTCTCTTAGACTTTGCAGTTTCACATTATCTGCCATGTCAGATGTTTGTTGATGTGATCTTTTGTTATTCTGTGGTTTTATATTTTCACAGCTTATCTCTGATGTGCCAAAATGTTGATGATTATCATATTTCTGGCTTTTGGATGAAGATTTTTGATAAGCATCAGTGCTGACATGAGGATTATGTTGTATTATATAAGGGAAAGGAAGTTTTTAATTTCATGCCCATGTGGGTGGTCGTTCTTCCTACCCTGTTTAATGGTGTCATCTGTCAGCTCAAATATTTCTGCATCCCATACATGCCATGACTTTGTTTTTGTGTAGATCATGTTTGCATGTTAAACATTTCCAAAAGTGCCTGTATACATTCACCATCAACAACACATATAATTCTTGCATGATCAGTTATGTCATTACAGCTTTTGCTAGAACTCCTCCCAGTGTTCACATTTCTATCCTAACAGCCACAACTATGATAATATTTCCTTGAGGGTAAGCTGATCCTGAGAATGTTGCCGCTGTGAAGTCTGCAGTCTGTGAAGGGTGCATTGCGAGTTTCCCTTCAGGGTGCAGTACTCACACATAGCCAAGCACAACAAGGGGTTGATCCACTGGAGGAAGTGAGAGCATGTCACCATCAGACCATGAGAAAGGAGCAGGATAGGAACCCCAGCATGGCCTTCCTCTGACAGCCAGCCCACACGGAAACAATGCATTTGGCAGCCTTTCAGTGGTTGTGGTCTTTCCATGATTCTAGGTATATTAGGTACCCAGGTGCTCTTTGCTCATTGTTAATAGGCTTTAATTTTGTACCTGGGGTGTGATTGCTGCAAAAATGTGAGGAAAATGTGTCAGGAAGAGATAATGTGTTCATCCATCTCCGACATTGCAAGAATTCTAGTTTTTTAAACTGATCAACTTAGGAAGTCCTCAGCACTGTGACCACACATCTGAAAACTCTACAAAAGTGGTGGTTTTGGGTGTTGTTTAGTTTAATAGTCTGGCTGAAGAATGTTACAGGATACAATCTGGAAGCTTACTGTGACATTGGACACAAAGTATTGATAAAATATGACTCAAAATGTTTTATGACGTTAAGCAAATTTCTTACTCCTCTGTGATTTTGTCATGAGCCGAAAAGGTAGGAGATAGGATGAGCCTTTATTGATCCCACAGCGCGGAAGGTTGTAGTACAGCAGCAAAGAGGATAGTGCAGATGTGTAGGGAACATGAGCAGAAAAGTAGAAAAACAACAGAAAATAGACACAAGTGTTAATATTGTACGGATTCTTTTATTTGTAAAAATTCAGATATTGAGCAGATTTCTCTGGACATGGAAAATAAAACTATTACACGTGTCTATACATTGAAAAGCAAATGGTATTGCACAGATTCTTCCATGAGTAGCAATACTAATACTGAAGAAATACTGATATTGCACAGATTTATCTATACTGCATAGATTCTTCTGCAAGTAGGTAATACTGATATATCACAGATTCTTGTATATGTTGAGAAATTGATTTCGTACAGAGGTTAAGAATGTACAAAATATTCATAATGCACAGGTTTGAAATTCACTGCATGCCTGTGGTCATTTTTTTTTTACATTTTCTTGTCTAAAATATTTTTCAGTATGAATCAGTGATAACATTTTTAATGAGAGCAACTTGAAGTTTCATGGTCAAAGAGCTTGAGCATACATTTTCTTTTACTTGATCGCTATTTCAATAAAGTCAGCTCGTGGAACTTTCAGTAATTGTTTTAATATGCAAGGGAGCTACTCCGACAATGTGGGAGTCAACAGCTGAATAAGGAATTGATTTGAGAGGCTCAAAGGTGTCTGGCAGTTTGATTAAGACCTCTCTTTTGAAGTGTTGACAATTTAGCTCCATGGCCTTGACACATGAGGTCTTTTTCACATATTCACTAATGCATTTCAGTAGTCGGGTGTCTTTGCAGTGTCATGGTTCTATTAAAAAAAGATTAATAGAAAAAGTGTGCTACCAGATTGAGTTTCCTGTAATATTCCCTTCTCATGTGCGCTGATAATTTAGTATGCTCTTCTCATTGTCATTTTTCCAATGTTATGCAACTGTTAATTTAATCCTGGAGTCAGTTAATTGTTTTGAAAGCAGACTTACTGCCTATGATTTGGCAGTGTATATGCTAATTCAAGAAAATGTCATTCAGAGCTGCCCAGGCTTAAGGGTCACACTCTGTGTTTATCTTGACTTATTTTATATCATCCCATGTGGTGTACAGTATTCTTTTGGTGCTACTGAGCCATAAGTGGTTGCTGCAGTAGATTGTAAACCTACTATTGCTGTATTTTCTATATGTTGCATTCACTGGCTAAGATTGACTGTTGAGTCACAGTACATTTTACAGTTGTAGCTGCTTGTACATATTTGTGTTAAGTATATTCATGTTTGATGTTTAAGTGAGATGAAGGTCATAAGTCCATCCATGCATTTCTTTGTTCTAGGATCAATGCAAATTGAATATCATATCCAAAAAGCAATTTGAATACATAACCTTCGCTTCTGGAAATGTGTATAATGTAAATTAAACTAAACTAAATCACAGTTTCTTGACATTTTATATACCAAATGGTTTCACCTGATTGAAAAAATTGCCATGATATCCACTGATAATAAAAATAATTAGTTCCAGTACCTATCTATGTAGTACATTTTTAATGTGATAAGATGGAGGCAAGGCTTCTAAGAAACGTGGGTTCTAGGTGAATTTATATTGTACTTGTAGCAATTTTCTTTATATCTCTCAGCTACCACTTATTAAGTGATAGCGATAAAACCCCACTTTTGCTTGAGTTTGAGGAAGGGAGTGGTTCTTTGCCCATGTACCACAAATGTAGCTCAGAGACAAATTATTCTCGCTGAGAATTGGATGACCTCGGTTTCTAGACTTTCACCCTTCAACACATTGGTTCATTACATCCAGCTGTCATCCTCTTTATGAAATTTTCTGCTTTCTAGAGCTCTTATTAGCCTTCACTGTGACCCAAGACAGATGTGATCACTCATGTGTGTCATACCGTGCTTGTCTGTTCGGATGAAAATAAATTCTCAAAGCAAAGAAAAGATGTGAGCGAAAATGTCGGCCTGCTTTTATCTGTCTTCCTCTGCCTCTGTCCCACCCTGAAAGTATCAACTGCAGCTGTCTAAATGGATACACAAAACATATCCAGACACCCCTCATCTCATGGGAGTTTGCTTACTGAATGTATCACCTGATGTAACATTCAGCCCTACCTATATTTTCAAACTCGTTTCCAGAGAAGGGTGTGGTAGATGTTTGACAAAGTAAACCTGAACAACAGAGAAAATGGAACATGACAGTTAGTAGGATAGTGGTGGTTTTTGGAGAGATGAGGAGTCAAAAGGAACTGCAGAGAACACTTTCCTCTCTCTGAGATGACACAATGGTAAATGTGGGAGAGCGGATGCATAAGTTTGCTGTCAAGGTTAAAAAAGCAACACTGGAGCATGCTGTCCCTGAGAAAGACAGAGAGGACAAAGGGTCCAGCCACACACACACACATCCAGCAGTCCAGGCATATGTTGGAACTGGTGTAATCTCTGTTAGGGAAAAGTCATACACAGAAATGTCTGGCAAGATAAACATTTGTACTGTAATGCTGAGAGGAGTAGGGTGAAGCTGAGGACAAAATGATGCCACTACTGGACAATAGATGAATAGTCAAAGTGAAGTTTTTAAAACAGAATATGTACACAACAGATTGTGGGCAGTCTGTTCTGTATTACAAAAGTTCTAATACTTGCTGTATAACTAAGCATGATGATTAAAGCACCGGCATTTAAAACTCCACAATACCTGATTATTTTAATGGAACTGCATTATATCACACATGCATAACTGTTTGATTACATTTTTGTTATTATGTCCATTTTTCTTTGGTGAGTAGTTTAAAGAAAATGCCATTAAGTTTCAATGTAGTGCAATTTATTGCCTGTTTAGATTCAGTCAGCAGTGAAGTGAAAGAAATACATCACTGTTATGCATAGACATGACTTGCAATCCCATGCAGTGTTGTAGCCGTGACAGGACCAATATTACTGTTCATATTTCTCAAATTATTAGTGTCGAAAAAATAGCAAGAAAAATTCATCATATTGTACACTCTAAAAAGGTGAAAGCACACAATTTGATTGATTAAAAAACAAACAAAAAAAACCCCCCATGCCCCCATGCTTACAAATCTTGTCCGGTCACGGTTAGTCTGTCTTCTCATAGCAAGTCTTTATCACAGTCTCTGTGGGTGTTGGCTCCAAAATGTTAATGGATTTGATCCATGGTTAATGGATTCCTTTGTTTCTGCCACCCACAGAAGGAAACTTGTGACTTTTGTTTGACTAATATTTCTCATGTGGTGACCTGAACTATCCAGTTATCTTATTCCACTGCCTCAGATACATAAGCTGTACATGTTTTAGAATTTGTTGCTGGTGTTAATTATTGCTGCAGCTGGCTTATCTGGTGTGTTTTATTATTTTTGTTTCCACAGTGACAAATAAGAAACCGTCCCAACTATCCATCACTAAGGTCAAGCAGTTCCAAGGATCCTCTGCCTTTGTAAAACGGTCTGGGTGGACAATCGACCAGCTACGGCAGGTCAATGGCATTGACCCCAATAAAGTATGTAATTTAAAATTCCCTTCATCCCCTGTATTAATAGAATAAATAAAGCCAAGGACAACTGTAGAGTAAACATGAGTATTGCTGATAAATAACATTTTGCAGTGTCCCTATTTGACCATTGATGTTTCCTTTCCCTTACTGCACACTCACCTCTGACTCCTGTTTCCCTTTTGTCATTTACTTTCCCAGGACTGTCCTGAGTTTGACCTGATGTTCGATAATGCGTTCGACCAGTGGGTTGCTAGTTCAGCAGGAGAGAAGTGCACCTTTATTCAGATTCTTCACCACACCTGCCAGCGATACAGCTCAGCACGGAAACCAGAGTTCGTCAACTGTCAGTCCAAACTGCTAGGGGGTAAGACATAAAAATTAATACAAAAGCAAACACAAAAAACCACACTTCTAACTGCCCTTTGTTAATATGTCTGTTCAGAACCCAGTGGCTCCACAGTGCCAGACTCACTGATGTCAAACTGTGCTGTAAGCCAGTCTGAATCTAATTATGTGTGATGACAACCAGCACCTGGTGTGTATGAAAATGTATGCATATTCCTTGTACACAGCATCTGTTGTATGCTCTGCTGAAGTGAGGTCAAAGAGGGTGTCCAACAAAATACATCAGCTGTGATTCAAAGCGTTTGACACGGATCAACTGGTTTTACAGCACATTGAAATACCCAGTGCAGCACTAAATAATAATTTTCACTAATTTGTGATGTTGACACATTTGACTATGTGCCTGATGTGTGAGACTCATTATTTTCATCAAAATAACATTGAACATCACAGTAAGAGATGTAACAGCCATTGATATTAAACCAGTGATGCAAAACAGTCAACAGAAAGCTAATGTCTCCCTTTACAAATATTACTGATTTCATGCACAACTAATACATATGCATCAAACAAGCCATCCCGTAGGAAACTGTCAAACATTCCAGCCATGTACAATGTAAATGTAAAGCAACAAAACTGGTCATTTCCTGGCTGAAAATGTTTTGTTTACTGTAGGAGGGTTGTGGTGAAAGTGAGAATGCAGCTTCCCAGGTGGCTTAATCAGATATTGATCTATTTACCCCCAAGCCTCATCTCTGAGCAACATTCAACCTGTTATTTTATTCATGGCGTTATAAATGGAAACCCCTCCCCAACCTGCCCCCTGCATGGTGTCCATCTGCCCCACATGCACAGGAATCAATTATCAGAAATAGACATTTCGGAACACAAGAAAGTGTGGATTTTAACTTTCAGCTGTTGAGCTGCCAATTATACCTTAATATAGGGAAAATCGAGAATTAATAGCAACCCAGACCCTCTTTGTAATTAATAATGTACTGTGTGAAAGCATTCACTCATTATGCTAAAAAAAGACATTTTGTGGGAATATCTGGGTATTACTGAAAATAAAATATAATGCAGAGGTACAATTATCAGAAATATATGTGTAGAAACATTGTAGTTACTTTCAAATTTCTTTTTTTCTGTCTTTCTTACTTTGTGTGTGGGAACCAGCTATCTATTCATTCATTCTGTCTATTCAAAGCTGGCAGTTCTTTCCAACTTTCTGTTACATTCCCTCAACCTCCCTCCTACTCTAAAAAACTATGTCCACATTTAATTCTCTTCAGCTGACCTTGGTGGATACTATAGCCTCTGTATGTGTATGTGGGAGGGTACTGGTGTCCCGAAGACTGCTGAACCCGAGGCTCTTTAGACTAGGATGGATTATAGAATGCAAGTGTTGCGTATCAACCACACGCCTCCAGTAGATCTGAAAATTACTAGTACAGACCCTCTAGCATTGTTTTAACAACACAAAGCGGAAGAAACGTGTGGATTGCAGCACTGCTCATTATATAAATGCTTGCGATAATCAAGTTACTCACAAAAGCTTGCAATTTGAAATACACTGTGGAAACAGCTGTTGATATCCTGCAGTAAGTCAGATCGTTGACCAGTGTCTGATAATAGACTCCCGGATCTTGGTGAGAAGAGGAAGCTACACATGATACATGAAAAAATTCGCTATCCACATTCTGACAAGAGGAACAGAGAGGATGCCAACCTGCTGCCACTTCTGTCCACTCCAGTTTAAGTCTCACACCAGTGCAAAACAAAAATCATGACGCTGCTCAGGTGTGGGACCATAACTGTGGGAGACTTTATCTGCAGAAACGCCTGAGACGGCAGACCCCTGAAATGTAAAACAAATAATTTATGCACATATGTTTGATTTTCCATAGCACGGAATCAAGATGTTAGTACTGCAGAAAGACAAGTATGTGTTTGCCAATCAAGATAGTATAAACAGAACTTATATTACAGTAAAGTTAAGTGTTTGCTGTTGCTTTTCAAAATCATGTTTTGGTGTTGTCTGAGAATACCAGCAGACTTCCTCCAGTGCTGATGGTGTTTACATGTTGCTACAAGATGTTCCAGTAACAGACTTTACAGTTTAAATGTGTGTTTATTAAGTAATATTGTCAGCATTAAATCACCAGGTGAAGTCTTGTGGAGCAAGAAGTTGGAAAGAGTGGAGGATTTCACATTATGACTCAGAAAATGGAATTGTGTTGTTTATATTTAATATCTCGGACTGCTTTATACCCCACCCTGTATATATGTGTTCATAAACATGTAAATTCTGTTAATGTATTCTGTTTAAAAAGACTTCTGCCAGAGCTGTACAGGGTGGATACACAGGCGTGTGTTTTTGATCCTCGATGAGGCATGTAATTGGTCTAGAAATAAAAGCAGCTAATTTACTAATTGCCTTGTTATCAGTGCCAACTTGGGCTGCTGCTTACACCGTTATACCCTGTTATAACCCAATTCCCACCTGAGCTTCTCCATCTTACTGGCATGTGTTCGTGATTTGAATGTAAATTAAATTTTTCTCCTCCTAGTTTACACGGCCTTGTGCGAATTTTCTGTCTTGCGCCTTGTTGGGTATAAGACTTTCTTGAGAAGAAGCAAACAAGGACCTGGTATTAATATGGGCTAGTTCTCAAAAAGTTTTTAGCAACATTTCAAACCAGTTGTAGTTCCTTAACACAAAATAACATTTTTTACATTATTCATTGTGTGACCTATTTTACTCAACAGATAAATAATAAAACAGTAACTTCTGTCATAGTTGCATGGCATTCATGAAGAACTGAACACTCGAGTGCTTAATTCATAATTTAATCAAAAACTGTAACCCCTCTCGACTAATTTCAAAACTGTATCAAATTTTGAACCTCTAAGCTGACTATGACCTTTGATATTTTCTCATCACAGAAGACCAAGCTGTAGATTCAGTCATTTTCCGTTGCAAGGTCTTTTTGAACAGAATGAAGAAAGAATTTGTTTCACATCATGGTCATCTACTGAGACAAGGTAAGCATTAAAATAAAATGGAAAAAATCATATCCCCTACTAAAAACACTTTGAGTTCCAAGTGGTATGCAGAATTTTATTATTCAAATATATCTCTACTAACCAGTAACTTCAATACTCCAGTAGCAGTCAAGTCTGAGGAGATAGGTTTATTTTACAGAAACAGAATTCTTACCTAAATTAAGCTATTGGCATGTAATGATGAGCAAATGAAGTATATAGTAGGTTTTTGTCCTTGTACTCTATATAAAGTAGCTATTTTAGAATTACAAAAACAAATGAACTGTGTGAAACCTTTAATTTAGGTCTTGACCAGTGATGTATTGTAGATACACTTAAAAATCTGACTATAGTAAATAACCCATCATAGTTGGATTAAAATAAAAACAACCCTGTTCACTGACTTTTGAACTGAGGGCTTTATTCTTGACTCTCCGAGCTTTAATTGACCTGTTCTGCCATTTCAGTGGCTGCTGTATTTAACATGTACACACAGAGATTTTTTATATGCTCCCAGTGAGCCAAAGGACAAATTTTCCCCAGCATGTGTCACTGTGGAGGTTGAGTACATGCTGAAGGGTATTTTAAGTTTACATCCAAAGGTTATGTGAGTTACGTTCACTGTCCCGGCCCCTCGCTGTCAGAATGTGTGCATAGTCACTGACAAATGCTGTGCGGAGGTAAATCACATTTTGGCGTACAAGGGCAGTACAACCATAGACTGTTTCTTCTCTAATGGTCTCCTCAGTATTCTGTACTTCTTTACCAACTCACATTTAAGCTTGGTCAAAGCTATAATGATGAAAATTATGGCTTTTAATGCATTGTGTGATGATGATATTTATGTGCTGATTAAAGCCACTGAGAGTAGACTGCATGAATACCTGATAACTATTTTTCTAACAGCGTTGGCACACCTCTATGGTACATTTAGGACATCATGTTCTGTGTTTGTCCCCTGTAGTATTTTAGTGCTTTGCTGAAGCCTTTTTCAACATCATGACAGTGACTAAACTAAAGGGCCAACCGAGCAAGCAAGGTCGAGTCTTTCCCTTCATGAAAAAAACAATGTCAGGGCCAGAGTGACGTCCTTCAATGCATTTGTTAGCCACTCAGAGAAAAGCAAGGATTAATTTAGACTACACATCCACCTCACTCTAAACTACATGTGTCTGTTGCATAAGTACATGTAGTAAAGATAAATTTAAGTGAAGCCGGAATGATTGAGGAAACAATAAAAATTAATTACTGCTTATAAGATCATTCATTGTAAACTACAGCACTGGCACACACAATTTAAATTAACCTTTTCATGCAAGGAAAACTACAATACATTAGATATATAGGGTCTATATATACAGTATATATTTCATGGTAAGGGAGTGGTCTTGGGAAAAGAGAAATACAGATAGCTCAAGGAAAAAGCTGTGGAAAATTGCTTTTGTGAGTGACTTCTGGAGAGGAACGTGAATTGACTGTACTAAGAAGACCTCAGGAAAATTGTGGAGAAAATGATCGGATGTCAAGAAGTAGCTGTATAACAGGCAATAGAGAAATAATAGGTGTGCGCCATGAGCCAAGGGGAGATGCCCTTCCTGTTTGAACCTCTGCTATAGCTTTATTATGCTGCTGTGGGTAATGTCAAGATTTGCATTAATTAAACTGCAGCGGGGGTTTATCTTGCAGCAGGAGCAGCATAGTTGTGCCTTTAGGCTTCTGTGATGTCTATTAGCATTTCTTGATGATTTTTTTCTCATCTTTTACACCATTCTTTTATGTGTAATCCCTTTGGAAGTGTGAAGTCGCTGTATTGTTGCCTAAAGAATGTTTTTCCTGCCATTCTAGTTTTCATACAGGGAAAAAATACACCATGCATCCAAACAACATTGTGTGAACTGTATACGTACTTTATAGAAGTACGGTATGTAGGAGGATAAAAGCGTGTAATATTTTGTTTTATATTTGTCTTTATTAAACCCTGCTAAACCAGAATGCTTTTTTTTCATGAACATTAATGCCATTTATTAACTTACATCATCGATTTATTATAGAACCTTTTGAATGCACTTTTCATAATCTGTTGAATCAAAAAATACATTAAAAGATGCTCTTTTATTGAAATAACATTGAAATTCAAATACCACTGTTTTTTAAAACAGTTATTACAAAGTTGTAGTGGTACAGAAATATTTTAATAATGTTTTAGTATTCCTCTCACACATCCTTGTTTACTTTCCTGGCTGCTTGTCCTCTTCTTTATGGTAATATCTAGAATCAGGAAAATTGGATTTGGATTTGTTCAAGTTGAAAATATTCTTAATGCTGGACAAATTGGTACACCCCCATTTACGTGTGCATTTATGAATTCAGAATCAACCATAAACTTGCATAAAAGAGTTTTTTTTTTTTTTTTTTTTAGAAAAAGTACTGTTTATTCTGGTGAATAGATCAGATAGATTACCATATCACACTTTGTGTTTTCCTCTGCTGCCAACTGCTTGTGTTGACATGATTTTTACATTGGCAGAAAAATGTAATCGTCTGACTTCTCTGTGAACTGGCAGTTCATACATCTACAGTAAAATAAGTGTTAACGTACTGCTGGGATAAGAAGCTTCAGGTTAATAATGACAGCAATTCCTATGTACTTCAGAGTCAAAGGCTCTGGATTTGTAGGTAAAACTATGAATAGGACTGGGATCACTTACTGAAGGCCTTGACAGAATATTTCATGTATCTTTGGATGTATAACAGCAGCATAATTCATAATTTATTATCTTGGTAATAAGGGGAGTTTTTGATGGAACTTGTTAGTGTGCAGATAAGACTGTGCACATTAATACACATATAAAAAAAAAATCCAAGACAGTCTCTCCCTTTAAACACCCACACATATTATACCCCACAGCATTATTCTAGCACAGTGATGATATGATCATGTACACTGCCAGAATGAAAATATTAAAAGCACTACTCCATGTGTTGTTTTCATGGAGCTTTTGTGTAGGTGTGTTTATTTTTTAAGCTTAACCGTCCAATATAATCAATCCACTGTACTGTGATGGTAAATGGAACTCGCTGTCAGCATCTTGTGAAGTGTATCTGACATGTTCCCTGTTGATAACCAGTAGATTATTTTCTTGGTCTCACAGCAGTACTCCCTGTAATCTACTGCTTACAGCAGAATTGGAAAAGGAGGGAGGCTTTGTATGATTTCCCCTCCCCACTTCCTTGTTATGTTTGTCTTTGCCCATAGTTTCTACTTTCTGGAATATTTTGTCGCCAGAAACAACTTGCCTTTTATTCAGGCTCCATTGTTTGAGTGTTCTGGCTGATTATGCTGATATAATAAAATTCCTTCCACATTGTTACGAGAAGCATGTCATGAATTTAGCATAATATCACATAAAGATCCCATTCAGGATTTACAAATGTAACATCAGTGTTTAAGTGATAAAACTTTAAACTCGTGCCTGATTAAAGTTCAGTCTAATACCATGGAAACTACTAAGGAACATAACTGTTGCTCTCCTTGATAACAGTGACTGCTGATCAGCTTTCATGTTTATGTTGAGATATGAAGCTCAGAGTTTGAACCACAGCAAGGGCACCACATAACATAATCTACTCCTACACATGTGTCATTCAGCTTGTGATGCTGCACCCCTCTCATAAACCCTCCAGAACGTCTCCACCCTGCTTTTTCTCTAATTACATTCTACATGGGGGGAGCCCACGTCACCAGCTGCCACTGATCTCTGAGAACAGAAAAGAAAGACAACAGAAGGAAAAGTGGTGGGCAGACAAACAAATGGAGATGTTCTCTGAGTGTATGTTATGGAGGCATTGTGAGTGAGCATGGGGGTTATATGGAGGATGATGGGAGTATTACTCCCTGGGCTTCCCTGGGAGAAGGAGAGGATTAAGAAAAATCTGAAGGTGAAAAGGTCTTATCCTTTTGAGTGACGACCTAATGCCTTTAAGAGATGCTATATTTTCAGGAAAGTGTCTTAACCCGTGCAAACCAAACCACACAAGCAGCACAGGACCATACCACATGAAATTTGCTTTGACGTATAATGGCTAATGAAAGTAAATACATTTTAATTGAACTGTGGATTGTGGGACACTGTCTTGAGCTTTTTAAATCATTGATCCCAATGTGTTTGTCATGTGTAATGCCTTTCATTTACTGTAATCTCTGGAAAATTGACTAAAGGAAGGATTTGCATGTGTTTCCATTTCCTTTTGTGTGCGTAGGTGTGCGTATGAACATCTATGCGAACAAACATCTGTGTGTCTGAGCGCGGGTGTGTCTGTACATAAATTGCTTTGACTTTATCAAGTTAACTTCTTTTGATGGAACACCAGCTGGCCTCGCCGTCTGCTTTTGGGCTGTCGTATAATCCATTGCAGTCGAGCTGTCCCAATTATCTGTCACTCAGCTTACCTACCTTGATGCCAGGGGACATACACTTACTATATTGCAGCTTCTAGTATGAAAAGATAGAATCCAGCTTGTCAGGTTTTAATACTGTCACAGTACCTTCAAGCTTTAACTATGTCTATTCCTTCTTCTCAAACACAATAAATGTATATCTGAGGTTATAGAATTTGGAAAAGGTAATATAGTTTATCTCATTGGGTGTTTATGGTGATTTTTAAAATATCTGTCACATGTCCAAAGCTGAATATAGGAATTGGTGGTCATTAACAAATCAAAACCCAAAGAGATCTCATGATCTTAAAGGGCATTATGTTTTGTGCTGCTGTACAGTTGTCCCTCTAGTCATTTTTTACAGCATGTCATTCACCCTCAGGTGCTCCTGTAATGTTCTAATTTAAACTGACTGGTCAGGACCTTGTCACCACAGACTGAAGGTCCCCTTTGCCTGTTTTTGGGCAACCAAAGGTTTGAGTTTACGTCAGTACTGAGTGACAACATTATAAGCAATGTAGATACTTTCTCAAACTGGCAACTTTCCCTGGGGTACATCACCTTAAATGGACAGCTTATACCCCACTAGAACAATTCAGCTGTATCGCAGACCAAGAGAAAGCGACAGAGACACTCCTGTTCCTAGTCTAGTTGTTGGAAAAGTGGATAATGGCAGCACTCCCAACGTGTGGTAGATTAATGGCTTGTCAAACGAAACATCCGCAGGGCTGCCACGGCTATCTGAAGATGTGTTCTCTGCCTTATTTCTGCTACTGGGTCTCCAGGGCTGCCAATGCAACCAACCACATGTCCTTTTTCTTATTAAGCTAAAGTTTAGAAGGAGGAAAGTAATCACAGAGCTGACTCCAAAAGTTATAAATTAGAGAAAAGCAGTGCTGGATGTATTGTGACATGTTTTCCTATAGGAGGTGTACAATTTATGTGTTGCAAACCTTCAAGCTGGAAAAGGTTAATTTCGGTTGATCCTTCCTTGAAGTAAATCAGCTTTGATGAAAACTCATTATCTACTTTCCCACACTGGCCCTGTTAAAAGCCATTTTGTCTTTTTATGGTGTTGTCTTCCACCATTAGTACTAATGCGCAGGGTCACTGATTGCACTACATCCAGCTAATGTCACTTCTTGTTTATTGGCAACACATCTCTTACAGTATGCTGTTTGCCAAAGGATTCACTATTTCTTTTCCCTTTGTCTTTTCGCTTTTATGTTTACTTTTCTTCTTGCTTCCCTTTGCTCTGTCTGGCTCGCTCCTTCACTCCCATCCTTATCTGCAGGTAACAGTATACTACATTCAGCTGCAGACAGCGTGACGAGTGCTGTACAGAAGGCCAGCCAGGCTCTGAATGAGCGTGGCGAGCGATTAGGCCGGGCTGAGGACAGGACTGCAGACATGATGAACAGTGCTGAACAGTTTGCTGTCACTGCACACAAGGTGAGGCAATATGTTAGCAAGATACATTACAATGCATAATCTCAAGGTGGGCTTGCTGTATGCATTATGCCTTAGTACATTGAAATTCTGACTTCGACTACCACCTCGTGTTCCAGTCGAATATCCAGTTGTGATTTTAAAGTCATTATTAGTTCAGCCAAAAGATGAAACATTTTTCTTAAAACCTGAGGATATGTGAAGACTTGCTTTATTGTGACTCCAGGCTCTTAGCAATGGGGCTCTCTGCTTTGGGAAGATAATAGTTTTTCTTCTTCTTCCCTTCATTTATTCTTTCTTTTGTAGTTCTCCATAGGATGTTCTCTCATCCTCCATCAATCCCATGTCTCTTGTTTGTCAGGAAAACTAACTGCCTGCTGTTTAATGAGGCTATTAGCATAATATGATTTTTTTTACTGCAAAACCAAAGAAAAAAAACTCTATTGCTTTGTAATGAGCACACCTGATTGTGATCATCGTAGCCGTCTTTCTAAAAACACTCGGCTTTGCAGCTTGATTTCTTGTGTGAAATCAGGCAGCCCTGCTGGACTGTCACGCTGTTAAGGGACAGCCTTCACTGACAGTGCTAGCAAAAATGAGATGTCATTGCCTTTAATAGTAAAGCCATCCACTACCTATTGAAATGACCACTTTGAATGATGTATAATGCCATACTCGTGATGGTAAGATAATTGAAAGACATTTGAAGAGTCTTGCACAGCCCTGTTCACAGATGAGGAACCCCACTGTGATGAATTACAAAAACTGTGATAAGCAGAGAAGAAACCCATAGCTTTGGTGGATACAAGAGAAAATGACTGCGTAACCCCCACGAAGAATCACTCATTTGCTAGTGTTTTTCATTTCACTTGATGCCATTCGTGTTTATATTATCTGCTTCATAACTTGTCATTTGTCTTGCACATTATTATTAAAACTCATGCTGTTGTCTGTCAGAAGCCTTCTGATAAAAGCAGTAGGTAGTACCAGAGATGGATCTAAAAAGAGAATCCATGTGGAGAATGACTTTGACAAGGACTTTACTTGATATGTTTAAGTTTTCCTACTCTAAAATTCATCTGCATATGTTACAAGTGGACCTCTACAAACAGTATAGTTTTAATTTATAACCAAGTGCAGAACCAAGCATCTGCAATACTGTGAGCAGGTCACCTTGACACTCGTTCTGTTCATCCACTTCTGCAATCCCATTTCTGCACCGTGCGAGACAGCAGACAGTTTTGCTGCAAAGCTCAGTTTTAATCAAAACCACTCATTCCTGCGTGCTGCTCTACTGCCCCCACTTGATCAGTCTGTAGAATTCATTTCTCATTTTACAGCAATATACTCCATGCTTAATCTCTAGTAGTCTATGTATGTGTGCATGTGTGTGCGTCTCCCATTTATGTCCCTTGTTAATGGGATAAATGAAGCTGCAGAGAGCCTTGCTATTATCTGAATGAAAAATAACAGACCCATTGGCTTGTCTAATAGCTTTTCTTGTTTGTGAGAGAGCTCTGAAATGCTCAAATTTGTACCCTGTGTTTCCTCATTTTATGACTTACTGTGTTAATCAAGAGTCTGGTACATATTTTTAGTTGCTGAACAATTTTCTGGTAGGGTATTTTTTTTGATCAACTGACACCGCTTTCTTGAGTTTTCTCACTGTGTTATCCTGAAACCCCCTACCCCAATTTTTCTACAGCTTGCCATGAAGCACAAGTGTTAGACCACTGCCAAAACCAACTGGGCTGGGGGGGGGTTCCACAATCGCCAGACGCTGTACAGGAGAAGGATTCCAGATTTTATTCTTTTTAAAAAATTTTAATATCATTAATATTTGTTAACAATGTTAACATTTTAATGTTTTGGGTTTTTGTACTCTGGTGCATCTCGTTTTTAATGATGGCGATGCATCGAACAGATGGGAGGAAGAGAGATAAACAACGCTACTTCAGACTGTCAACAGAATGTTTCATGCTTCTGTTTGCCAAACAAGTTACAAGCCACATCCATGACTGTACTTGACAATGGCAGTCACTCAATATACTTTCCCCTTTCATATGCTCAGACACTAATATGAGTGCACACAAACTGACATGTCATTATCAGCAAACCTTCCGAGATGAGGACTGGTTTATCTCACTTGATATTAATTGTTAAGCTTGTGAACGCTGCAGTGATTCTGAAGTCTAATGCATGAGGGAAGGACCATCTCCTGGGTTTTCACAAGTGAGACTCTGGATTGGGTTTAGGTTACCACATTAATATATAGTACATATATACCTAAAGATAGACTAGCTTTAATGTTTTGTTGGTACCTAGATACATATTTTGACATCAAATTTGGTAGAATGGATTGCTGGATTACCAGATAAAAGAGATGATCTCATCTGTTGAAGAATCACAAAGTATCCCAATTTTTTTTTTCTATGCTTTGACTCTTGGGCATTGAACTCTTTTAGTCTGTTTTCTCTGCCCATGATTTCAAACTGCATTACGTCAGTATTGCTCAAAATATTTTCAACATATCATTTCATAAACTGCCGATGAAACTGGAGAGAGTGGTTTGAGTGATGGTATAATATAAAAATGGTGAAATATTAAATCCTCTGTTAGACTTGTCTATCATTCAAAAACAACCAAAACTACATGGAATACAGTTGCCAACATTTTTTGACGTGTACTTGAAGAACTTCGTTTTAAGAATAAGCTTTTTAAGTGTATTATTGTTATTCCGTATAATTTATGCTACAGGGGAACAATTCAGTAAACCAGCTTCTGCGCTGTAAAAAGCAACCTGTAATTCTTCTAGTACTACTATCTCAATGTCTGTAGAACTAATTTGTCCCTGGAACATGGGATGTTTTAATATTAATCCTGGCTGTATTTCAACTTTAAACATTCAGTAGTCATATCTTGTGCTTTTTGTATAATTTGGGTTGGTGATTATAATGATGTGTATGCTGATAAAGGACAAAATGTTTCAAATAGAAGCAGTGTGTGGTAGTTTTTTTTTTGTTTTTTTTTTGGTGGCTCTGCTCACACTGACTCTTAACTTTGGCTTCCTTGCTAGCAAGACACCACCCTCACACTTGAGAGATCTTTGATTCTTTTTATATTTTGGATTTTATAATTCGTGATGTTACAATGCACTGATGACCTTATCTTGCAGAGCACTGTTGAGTTCATAATGAAACGTTCCAGTTGCCTAACTCTTAGCGTGCTTTTATTCCTCTCTAACACTTGGGATGTTTATTGTTTCAATTTAAAAAAGACAGAAAAATGAATTTATATTATTATCAGTGTCCTTTTTTTATAGCCAGCTCTAACAATTCCATCAAACAATGGAATCAGAAGTTGTACATTTATTTTGTGGACTATTTTTTTTTTTTTATCATTACTACATTCCTGTATTTACATCAATGTTCCCTTTTCATAGACAATAAGCTGCCAAAAACTCAGTGTCTCAAGGGCCATTAAGTCATTTTCTGTGTCTGATGTGCTCAGTTTAACTTCATGCTTTAGCAATGCTCTCATCACACTGATCTCAACTCTCTACTGTAAGATGTAAAATAAAGTCCAGTTCACAATCACAATAAAATGGTCTTTATTAGTGCCTTTTTATTTTAATGTCTGACCTCAGGCTGCAAATCGGTGTTAATATTGTCTTGCTTTATCTTGCAACCCAGGGTAAAAACTGCCTGTGTGGATTGAGGAAGAAGTGTTTTTAGGTTTTCGGTTACAACTGAATGAAATACTTGGAACTGTGCTTATGCTACAGAAGAAAATTCCTTCATGCAGAAGTCGTGGTATGTTGAATTAAAATGGTGAGGGTCATTATAGGTCAAATTTTGCACATTTGTGACTACTTGTACATTTGAATTTTAGCTCTTACTGATGATTTTGTAACTTACAATAGGTCAGTATTGTCTGCATGCTAACAGTTACTCGCTTGTTTTAGCAGGTTTAATTTCACTTTCTATTTCTACAATGTGTGTGTATTAACATTATTTATTGTAGATGAAGAAAATGTTTGAGGAAGCAGGGATATAAAAAATTTGGTATTTGAGTTCATCGTATAGAAAGTAATAAACATATTTCTTCATGTTGTGCAAATTGTTTCCCAGGTACTGCTGATGTTGCTTCTGTAAAGGAATAATGGTGATGCTTCTTCCATAAAAGACTACATTATGGAATTCATTGTTTCCAATATGTTTTTGTTCTGTTACACAAAACATTTTAGAATGCAATGAACTATTCTGTTTCACTGCAATCAAATGTAGGGCGTGTGCAAGTGCTCCACATGAAATTGTTTTCCTTCACCTGCAGAGGGCAGTGTGAGCACCATCCTGACAGCTCACTATGGGCAAGTATCATATTTTGGTATGTGTGTGCGTGCGTGCAGTAGGTCAGCGTGCACCACACATGCAGTAAAGACTGTATTTTGAAGACACAATCTGCTCCAGATATCAAACCAGGCCACACCCCAAAAACTAGAGGAAAATATATGTGGCAGGATGCAAGTATGCGTATATGGCCAATCTGCGTTGTTTCACTCAGATTTCTTTTATCAAAAATTGTCATATTATTTACTGAATATAGCTTTACAGGAAAAAAAAAGTTTGGAATCCTACAATTCCTATAATGCGTCAAGATACTATATCAACGCTTGGTTAGATGATTCTGATGGTAAGGCTTGCTTGTTTCAAATAGCATGTCCTAACTTTGTAATTCAGGTTGTTATAACCCTACTGATACACTGGATATTAAATGTTTAATACCCTTTGGAAGTTTTACCTTTTATTGCCTTTCAACAATGGATCATAGTTAATTTTATTTGGCTTCTGTGACAAGAAATTTCAAAAACGCTTTCATGTCAACATGAAAACAGATTTCTACACAGTAGTGTCAATTACTTAAAAATAAAGAAAACTGAGGGATTTTCAAAGTATTCACTCCCTTTAAAGTGACATCTATTTCAACAGGAACAGCCAGCTGGAGATCATTTCCAGTGAATATGCCTTAAGTAACTGCAGTATAAAGACACCTTTATCTGGAGATCCACGAGTGATCAGAACTACCACCTATAACTCACCATGAAGACAAAGAAACAATCTAAACAACTCCATGAAACAGCCACTGAAAAGTGTAAGTCAGGAGATGGATACAAGAATAACTCCAAGTCGCTGAATATCTCTTGGAGTACAATTAAATCTATCATGAAGAAATGATGGGAAGGTGGCATGTGCGTAAATCTGTCTTGAGCAGGTCATCTTCAAAAACTGTGCGACAAAGAAACTAGTGAGGAAGGCCACCAAGACACTTACGACTCCTCTGAAGGAGTTAGAAGCTTCAGCAGCAGTAATGGGACAGACTGAACACACACCTGATGCTATTCCAGCCAAGCTTTATAGGAGTGTACTAAAGAAACTGTGTTACATCTGAAGACATGAGAGACTGAAGTCAATTGGAAGAAGATTCTTTGGTCTGATGAGAGAGAAATTTAAGCTTTTTGACCATCAGCCGAGACGCGATGGTTAGTGGACACCAAATACTGCACATCATCACAAGCCCAAGTATGGCGGTGGCAGCATCATAATGTGAGAGTACATCTCAGCAGCAAGCACTGGAAGGCTTTTAAAGAGACACCTGAAACTTGGGAGAACATTTGTTTTCCAGAAAGACGTGGTGAATGTTCTGGAGTGGCCAAGTCAGAGCTCTGACCTCAGTCCAATTGAGAATTTGTGGCTGTACCTGAAAAAATTTGTTTGCTCACAATCTCTGTGTAGCCTGTTAGAGTTTCAACAGTTTTACAAAGAAGAATGGCATAAAATTGCAGTATGCAAGACTGATGGAGGCGTATTCGCACAGGCTCAATGCTGTAATTGCAGCCAAAGGTGCATCTACGAAATACTGATTTAAGAGGATGAATATTTAAGCAGTCACTGCTTTCATTTTGATTTGAAAGCCTTTTAAAAAAAAAATTTAAAAAAATTCTTGCTCAAAAAGCAAAATTGTATCGACTACGGTTCAGTGGTGAAAAGGAGAAATCTTCCAAGATTTGTGAATACTTTTGTAGGCACTGTATCACAATGGTTCTACGCCTTTGCAAACACATCTGTTTTTACAGGCTGAAAAATACTGACTGCTAAAACTCATTTATAGTTGTAAAATGTGTTAAGTTCAAGGACTTTTTCTGATGAGTTTGAAACCACAACATAGCCTTTGAACAACTTAGTTGAATTTAGGTCGAATCTAGAATCACAACTCTTACAATGGTGCTATTGGGGGAATGGCTGACATCAGTAAGTGGTAGAAAAGGTTAATTGCTAACATTTTAAGCTTGAAGCAAGTTCATGCAGTTGGCAAAGTTACAATAGTTAAAATTTAGTCTAATTACAATTTTGTTGATGGTGAGAAAATAGGCTACTGTTACATTTCTTGTCAGCAGCATCTTAAGTAGTTTAAAATCGTGTACAGTGTAGAAATTAAACTGTATTATATAATTATGTTTGTAAAAGATTTGGCGCTTTGAACCTGTTCGCTCATTTTCACAGAATGAGGGAAGAAAAGGCTGAGCCAGATCACTAAGAAAGATGTCCACGTACAGCAAGGTCAAGTGAGCAGAGAAGAGTCTTATCAAAACATCTATGTTACCTTCCTCCTCCTTGCCTCTGCCTAATAGTGTTTTAATCTTCCAATTAATGATGCAGAATCAATCTGACAAGCAGAAGGGCAGTTAGTGCAGTAGCAGAGCTGAAATACATGATCTATAGCTTTTAGTGCCAGAGAGGGGGAAGTAAGCACCTCATTAAAGCCTCTGTGCAGGTTTCTGCTACCATTACTCACTCTGCCAACCGCTGTGAATCATCCCTGGCTGCGTCTTAAAACCCATCTCTAATTGTTCAGCTCTCCCCTCTCTTTTCCCCTCAGCTCTGGAAACGTTGAGGCGTTGTCTACTTTTGACCTCAAATTCAGGACACATTTCCTCTCTTATGTCACAGAAGCTGGAAAAGGTGATTTTTTTTTTCCATCCAAGCCATCTGCCACTGGAATAAATTCCAACTCTTGTACAAAGATTTCATAAAATATTCAGACCCTTTTATGTTTTGCACACTTTGTGATTTAGTTAAATTGGATAAAATTATCATTTGCGGATATAATAACAAACAAAAACAGGCAGGGTCTAAATATTTTCTGAATCCACTGTGCTTTTATATGTACACTGTACACCACTGGGGGGTGTGGTAGTCTTGTGTAAATAAAAAAAGACCCATCAACTCTGTCAGTTATTGCCCAGTAGTGTATTGATTACAAATTTTTAGTGTGTAATTTCAGTTTAATGTGTACATTGAGCCCCTGTGGGATTGAAGGCGTAAACTGAAGGCTGATTGAGAACTGTTCAATATCAGTAACCGCTACAGTTAATGACGCAGTGGGGGAAGTGGGCAGTTAAGCCATCAGACATTTTCTCACCCTGCAGTCAGATCCCAGCTCGTACCAGCAAGAAGCCCTAGACTAACTGCAGTCAGTTTCATAAGGAATAAATCAGATGTTTCCCCCCTGAAGTATATTAAACTTACAATTTTGTCACAAAAATACATCAGTGTTGTCTGATTTTTATGAGTCTAATGTTGCATTTTATAATTCTATTAATTAGTTCAAAATGGCAGAGAAAAATGTTCTATTATCAGCATGGAGGACAATAAGCACAGTGCTTATTGTCGTTGGTGAAAGTCTATCTTCCCATCTGTCAAAGTGGTTTCCAGTGGAAGCATTCTGAACTCTACAGCACCTATCTTAAAAAGGTTTTCTTTTTTTGAAAATTTGTTATTTCTTCTACACCGAGTCTGAAATCTTCTCTTCAGTAGCACATTCAAGCACCAAACTTTAAATTTTTTAAAACACAATATTCTAGCTTTTTAACGTACAATAACTTTATTATATTTAATCAAGCGATGCAAAATTTTCACTTCATACTGTGAATATTTTCATTTACACTACATGGGGGTGGGTTTTTAATTAGCAGTTTTAAAACCCTCATAACTCCATGTGTACTGGAGATAGCAACTTTAACTTTTCAGACCTAAAACCACATTTGCGCTCTGTTAAAAACTGCAGCCAAATCGATTGTATTCACAGCAACATTTTCTACATTAGAGATAGAGATATAAATAGTTGTTATATTGTGGGTGACATTTTTTGCTATACACATATATCAGGTTTAGAAATTTAAAAAAAAAAATAGAGTAATGTATAAATAATTTGGTTATATATTGGGTAGTTTGATCCACGACAAAGCATTGTGTTTGATAATCCTCCTTTTTTATTGAACTTTTTAGGCTTACTCTGCAAGAAAACCAATAAATGTGGAATAAATGCAGTGAAGCAGAAGTAATAAAGGGGGGATTTACTCAAGTGAAGAAACTTTTAATGTAGGCTCATCTCACTGCATTTTCACTTTCACATGCAGAGATACCACCAGTATGCATGACTTACTGCCCAAACCTATTTCTTGAGTGATCCTAACAGAGCACTTGCCTGGTCAGGTGTCACCTTGAGAGGGGCATTGACATTCCTGTCAGCCGGGGAGTTGGTGTCATTTCAGCAGAGGCTCGGTAGCAGCCGGACTATTTAACTGGCTGGCCAACTGGCCTCGGGGCAACTCCTTTTTTTAATCTGCCAACCTCCCCAAAGCTCCACAGGAGTAATTACAAGTTACACCCAGGGGTTAGAAGGATGAATGAATTGGGACTGCACCTCTCTTTCTCATTATCACATACAAATCTCTGCAATGATTCCTGAGTACTCCTATTAGTCAGGACAGGATTTTACCTCAAAGTGAAAGAGAAATAACTGCAGCAGTGTCCCTGAGGAATTCTGGAAAGTGGGATCCTGAGAAATGTGGAAAGGAGTTTCTACAAACTGCATCAAAAGAAAGTGCTACAAAACTTTTACATTGTGTTCTTGAGTTAATCAGTGCATTTAAAAGTAGTAAGAACACGTAGAACTATAGCTTAACTTAATCTAAAGCTGCATGAGATTACCCTTAGCTGAATTTACTCAGTAGCATTTGGCAATATATTTCTTGTTGTTAGTATATACAGAAATAAAGGGTTGAGCTATTTATTCAACTTAACAGTAAAGCAGACCAAAACTGATGATAATCTTTTTAAAGTGATATATTGAGCTCAGAACTGTAAATGTTAAATTAATAAACTTGTTTTCTTATACCATAAAGAAAAATCCATATTAATTTTTTTGTTTTTCCTGTAGTCTAACTTTGGATGGGAGATAAGATTTTATATTTACATCTTTTTAATTTTAATGTTCAGATAACATGAAAATCCCCCAGTCCCTTGTGCATGTTCAGTGTCATAGAGCAGTTAATGGACAGGGTGCCAACTCGACAAGGGTTACTTGGAAATTTAGTGTCAACAATTTCCAGGAAACACATTACAATTTGTCTGTTATCTACTCAAATTAACCAACACTGTATAAAGTAAAGCTTGTCAGCTTAGACATTCAACATTTGACTTTGTTGGGGTACATTTAATGGCCATTTTTTTTTATCAGCAAATAGCTTTAAATGCACATTTTTGTCAGTGCTGCTCTTCTGTGTGAACACAGCACCTAACAGATGGGATTAGATATTTTCAGTTTATGCAGATACACATACTGTTTTATGAGTTGGTGGGTCTGTTTAGTTTTTGTTTTGTGCTTAATGGTGCAGGAACAGTGAGGCGACACTGTTGGTGCTGCTGTTTTATTGCTCTCCTCTTAGTGTGTCTGTCATGCCTTGTTATCTGTAGTATCAGAATTTCTTATAGTGGCTATCTTTTTTCTTTTTACCTGTAGTTGTTTGGCATGTACATTATGATGCTTTTATGTTATTGATTTTTGAGTCTACTCATTGAAAGCTACAGTCCAGAGTTACAGACTAAGTATGTGGACAGTGAAGCATTTTCTTTGTTCTTTAAGCTCCATGCCTCATTACCTCAGTTGGAAAAAAAACAACTTCATGCATACCACCAAGTATACTTGTAGACTGTCGCCAATCCCAAATAAAATCAAAATTAATTGTCAAATATCCAATTGTACACTTAACCTCAGTAGGTTAACCTTAAATACATCTAATATAACTTAGGAAACACAGTAACATATACAACAGAAATTAATTTTAGACTGTAAAGTTGACTGTAGACAGGCAGGTAAGGAAGTGACCACTGACTGCATTTACAGCAAATAAGTGTAAGGGCTTAAGTGACAACAGTTTTTAAAGCCATTTATTGACTGAAACATACAAATGTCTTCTGTTTCCTGTGTTTTGTGGTGTTACGTTTCTAATATGAAAATTAAATATCTTTTAATGCTGGACTCATGGTTGACGTAAGCTTTTTGAAGAGGCGATGGTATTAGATATACAGATTAGACAATTCCAGTTAGTTCCACTTAACAGGCTCAAGCATTAAAAAATCAAAACAAATACAAGCACCAAAACAGCTAAACACAGACAAAACGTTAAACAGCAGACTGATTAATTGGGCTGCCTAATTGCATGCAATGTCGCAGTCACCTAGACAGACTAAAGTAAAGACCCACTGTTTACACTGACTGAGCTGAGCTACATGTAGTCACATGGCACCAACAGGAAGGAGCTGCAGCAGACACACAGTCAGCACATCTGATGCAGCTTCTTGAATGAGCTGAAAGAGGAAGGAGGAGTTCACACCTATACCATGCATTCCAGACCTGTTAAAACAGTCATCTTCACCGATTATGCTATTACCTACAGTACTATTTATATCCAATTTAATTAAGGAATACTGCAGGAGAGAAAAAATGGTGTGTTATTCGTTAGAGTTTGGGTTTTATATAAGGCAGAGACAGAGGCTGATGCAGCTTGGGTGACCTCAGTGCTTGCCCACAGTGACTTGGCAGATGTGTAGCGAGGCAAAGTGCACAACAGCTGCTTGCTCTAAATCGAGCAGCCTATCCTCCCAATTCTCCTCTCTGCCTTTGAGTTCCTGTGGAGTGCAATGTCAGCTGTGCTGAAATCATCATTCGTTATGCTGATATGCATCTACCTTGTGCACTTCCCTCTTAAGTTTCGTTTTTACAAATAATGCTCCTTTTGTTGTTGGTCAAAGTTTTCCCTCCCTTTTGTACTTTTGTTAACTGGGTTGTTTTATGCTTTGGTTTGTGTAGATTAAAGTGCAATTCTTCATTGAAGTAGGAAACAACACTTAATATAGTTTGCTGTGTTTATTAATAAACCCAAAGGGATATTTTTGAGCTGAAGGGAAAAACATAGAGAACATCTCCTCTGAGTATAAATATCACTTTAAGCTCCTGCTGGAAATGAGCTTCAGAAGACAAATGGGGATAGAAGAAAAAGATCTGCAGTGACCCACTTCTTTGTGGACCTTTTATCCAATTTATGTTCACTATACAGTGTATGCAGTATTATTGTTGTTTCACAAGATAGAAAACAGCAATGCTACTTAGTGTTTCAGAAACTGATTTGTTCTGTGAAATTAAAAGGGAAAATAAATGACACTTGATGTCTTGATGTCCATCCTGCTTTTAAGTTGCACAATGTAGACATTTTTTTTATATGTTCAGTAGTTACTTGTGGGTGTCTGTGTGTGCATATAAGAAACCTGCATGAATCTCATGGTATGATGTGGCATCATTATTGATCTAACAAGCCACTTTTCTAGTGTATCCAGCTGATATGGATTGGCTTCAAACAAGCAGTGACATGCAATCTTTTCCTCTGGTGGGAGCACTCAGTGCTGCTGCTGCTCTGTCATAGGGATGAAGTGATCATGTGAGTCAGCCTCCGTTGAAGACATATGTTGATTTAGATACATGTCTTTCATGGCAGAAACACCTTACACAGCTGTTTTAGACAGAAGTTGTAGACAAAACACAGCTGAATTTCAGTTAATTTGATGTCACTCTGTTTTAGTCTCAAGTGTCTTTATAAGCTTTTTTGTGTGTCCGAAGCTTGCATATGACAATATTACACATATGAGGCCTTTCATTTTCACGTTTTTAAACGTTAACATGCACCTGAATGATAGTGTGTAAAAAGATTCACATGCACACAAGCATGCGTCTCAGAATCGTGTCACTGACTGATTGCAGGTCATTAATCATCCCTACATCAGCTCCAGTCTGTCTCTGTTTGCATTGATCTATGACCAGATCAGGGTCGAGGCTGAGAAGTTTTGACACATATGCTGAGTGTTTTTTGAAAACATGGTCAAACTCAATTTTATTTTTGCCTGAATCTTTGTCCTCCTTAATCTGTTATTGGCCTTCATTTCTTGTCGAAATTCTGTCTTCAGAAGAGCACAATGCTTCTAGAGGTGTCTTTGATATCTCTGTTGGAACTGGACAATCTTTTGCACAGTAAACAATCAGAGAAGACCTCCGATCCTGCGATTCCCTCCCCAGAGTGAACAGGACATCAGTATGCAGACAACGCCCTACAGTTTTGCAGCGCAGGCTGCGTGAAGCCTCTAAATTACAGTGGAATATGTAGGAGGGAGAATTCATAACAAAATGTGTCACTTTCTGTTTGTCTATGATATATCACCACAGCCTTGTTAATATTCTCCACCAGAGGATTGAAGGGGGTGGCAAGGCAAGGCTAGAGTAAGTCTTGGTTTCTTTTATTTTTGTTGCTGTGTCTTGGCCGGAGGAAACAGCAGTGTGAAGTTGTGAAGCAGCAGGAGTTTGTATCTGTCTCTCTATTGACTAAGGAGATTTATCTTCTGGAAAAAGAGGCGGCGCCAAAAACCGTGTGTATCAGCAAATTAATGACAACCATGGCACTGACGCCAGGGGGCAGCAATTAACATGAATTAATCACATTGATTTAGGCTTTATCTCCTCTGGTTAGAGCTCTGTCTTTCTTTGCTGCCCATTCGCACATTAGGATACACTTGCAAGCACATGCACCTAACCTGTAATTCATAAACTACATTAGTTCTGCCTGGAATAACAGACTGATAAAGGCTTCTTATCACGTGGGTGTCCAAGCAAATAACAAGAGAACTATTTGTTGCACTGCAGAAGGACATGGGGGAAAAAGTCACATTTAATATCCTAGGATTCTCCCTTTGAGAAGCATCATCTTGTTTTGAAGAGGATAGAATGATTTAGAGAGGAAAGTTAAAGACATTGAAATTATGTGAAGTATATGAATGTCTTATCTTTTCAGAGGGAAATAATCATATAGCTTTTGAGCCAAAGCTTCATTATACCATGTTTTGTTTTTCAAGGTTTTGGCCTTTGTGTGGCATTTTCATCTTCTTTTCATGCCCTTGTGTCTCTTAGCCATCTGTGCTCAGAGGTTCAGCATATTATCCAACCACTGAGGGGCACTGCAGCTCAAGCAGAGTCCTGCGAAGCCAAAGAACCCGACTGAACCTTTAGGAGTGGCACCAGCCGAGACAGCATCAGCTGCTCACTTTAGTGCCAGCCCCTAAAAGTTACCACGGATACCTAAATCTGCTGAGCTGTCTCCTCCTACTGCTCCTCTCTCTACCGCAATATGACTTTTCCACTAAACTCCTAAAGAAACTTCTTTATATCTTACTCTTCTCCTCCTTGCCTCGTTCCCTCTCGTGTGCTCTTACTCTATCGTCCTCTTTTCTTAGAGGCATCTGATCCATTCTAGCTGTAGTCAATCTAATCCCTCTAATTCAGTTAATCTAATTTTCTGGATATGGTCACACTGCTGATCTTCACTACTAGTTCTCTCAAATCTCTCTCTTTGCACTCTGATTTTGAGGCCAAATCCCCTGGAGCCTGCACTTTCTCATTTTATGTATGAAATGTAAATGATTGACAGTAATTTGATCTGTTGGGAGTTTACAAAGTCTTGCAAAAGTCAGTACTTTTTTTAAAAGGCAAGTTTACTATAAGATGTGTAATTCAGTCTTATCTTATGTGGTGTATTTACCTTCATGTAATTGCTAATCACTGTTTAACGCTGTATGTGCACATACAAATGGCATACATGACTGTGCTGTCAGTGATTAGCACCAAAACCTTGGGATTCATCTTTATATTGCTGTTTGTTTGCTTATTATTAATGATTAAATCACTCTTTTACATGTCAGCTGTCTTCAGGGGACATCTGTGCCACAGAGGTCATTTATTTAATTCATTTAAATCTTAACCAAGCTTACAGTAGTATGTAGAGTATTTTCTATGTTTTTGTTTGAAAATTCAGCATTTAAGTTCACAGCTGGGTTTTAATTTAAATTTTTTTTAAATGTATGATTGCCTCTGATTGTCTCCCATTGTTTCTGGCTTTGCCAAGGTTATTCAATGACAAGAAGGCATTAATGAACCAATAATGTGGCTACATTGCGCAGCAACAGATATGAACTAACCTGGAACTTGTCCTCAAGCGATAGACAATCTATACATAGTTGCTCATGGAATGAACCATCTACTGGTTTCTAGCAGACTAGTCTCTCATTCAGTATTCATTAGAAGCTGCCAGTGTGCAGTACATGCGTGTTTGAAGGATTACTAAGGTCTATTAGCAGATAAGAGGGACTTTCTCAGTGGAAATCACTGGAGATATGGTATGTAGGTTAAACATTATGTGTCCCAGCACTCGCTTTTTAATCACATTCACTGATAAGCTCACTGTTATTTGCATCTTGTGATCCATTTGAGCACTTGCTCACAGCATCAGAATGCCACTTGTTTCATTATGCTTTTTTTGCTGCCTATTTATTCTCCCTCCTCACTTTTTTCCTCATCTATCTGTGGCTCCTGGCTGCGGCAAATCTCTGCGGTGATTGTCAAAAGAATGAAAGCGTTATATCCGCATGGAAAATCATCTTCTTTGCATGTCCTCCTTTAACCTGTTATCATGTAAAAGTACAGAAGAGAGGAGAAAAAAAATCCAGTGTGCGTAGGGGGCAGGAATGGTGTCAGTCTCAGAGAGAGGATTAGGGCCAGGACAACCAGACATTCACAGGAACTGAAAGTGGGCCGAATGGGACACACCCTTGTGTCATATCTCGCCGTCTGGGTGTGTTTGTCCTGCCTGACAGCTGAAGGGGAAAAGCACATAATATTCCTTTACGTGTCGATCTTTTTTTCTTTTTTCCCCCCCCCCTCTGTCACTTTCTATTTTTTCCTCTCATCTCTTTGTACTTCTCGTTTGATCCTACCTCTCTGCCTCGCTCTTCCTTCAGCTGCTTCCTCTGCCCTGTCCTCTTGCCACCCATGGCCCACTTGTTAATTTATAGGTCAACTGTCTGGTGATTTCAGGTCTATCTTATTTAATTCCCTCCCAATGGGCGTCAGGAAAAAATGAGATACCTGCTGCATCTCAGTTCACAGAAATACAGTAAGTTACTGCCTGCTGTCTGCTCAAATGATAGACTGTAGGACTGTAATCTGTGCTGCCCTGCATTCTGAATGTCATGAATAGTAATATGAAGTTGCCTAGGACGAGTGTAATCAAATTGGAGAGTGAATTAGTGACTTGAACGGAAGTTTTTATTCGCAGATTGTTTAATTTGTTGGTTAGTTTGAGCTGATTGGAACAACATGTGGATGTGTTTTTTCAGTGGCAAAAAATCTCTCAATATACATGCCTCATAAACTGAGTTTGTTGACCAGTCTTTTGTTATTACAGCTCTATAATACTTTCTTGCCTGTCACTTTTTTTGTGTGTGAGCCCTGTGACTGTCCTGAGCTGCCTTTTTTGTCTTCGATCCATCTTCCTTTCCCCAGTGAAATATGGATGTGTTCGGGATGACTGCAATGCAGCTAAAACAACAGCATGGTCTTACTCTCAGATCAGACAAAAGGGAGGGTGGCCTGTCATCCAGAACTACGTAGAGGTTTAAAGAGCCCCCGTGCTTTCAGGATCTGGATTGGAGTCAGCCAGCTGAGCTGCCCAGCCCACAGATCCTCAAAGAATGAAGAAAAAAAACATGCTGCTCCTGTCTCAGCATGGAAACTCTACAACAGAGAAACAGAGATAAAACAAGAGGCAGAAAGAAACGGACAGAGACTCAGAAAACAAAGAACAACCAAAAAAATGGGGTAAAAAGAAAGAAAATAAACAATACGCCTTTAACCCACTCTAAAGTTGGACTTTTGGACTTTTGCAAAGAGAAATATTGATGATGCTTACTGTACATCCAATCTACTATCATTAAGCATGTTTGTGGTACTTTCAGAGACTGTCCTGAGTGCCTCTTGGTGCCTCAGCCTCCTGCAGTTTGTGCAAGCAAGCCAGACAGGTGTTTTCCATTCTGTATTATCCCTTTGTTCAGTATTGTTCTCACAGCTCAGCCAGGCCCCTCGCCAACACAGCAGGCAAATCAGTGTCATGCAGTGCCCACCGTGCGTCAGCAAGTGTAAATATAACACGGACTTTGAAGCTTTAGAGTCAATTTAAATGCCATATGGATCATTCTTTTCCCCTGTAACTGAAATTATATAATGTATGGTGCGTGGAAAGAGAAGGCAGGAATTACTGGACACAGCACAGCACAGCACAGCACAGCACATGAGAACATTCAGTCAATGATAGTTTAACTTGTCTTCATATATTTAAAGATTAGAATATAATGTTTGTAGACAGACTAGTGCAAAAGAGCTACAGGTAGCAGCATTTTGTTGATTCCACATGACAAACATTTATATGCCCAGAATCAAGAGATCTCATTTGGGCTTTATTCTAATCATGAAACAACTAATTGCATAAATAAATAAAAGAGTTTCTTTCTTGATTAACTGATTAATTGCTTGTTCTATCAGGGTGCAGCACCATTTCTAGGAACCTGAAGAAATTACTTCAAATTTCTTGTTTTTTTCCCTGCAATTCAAAAGCAGTAAATCTTCACCTTTGACAGTCAGAAAATCTTTGGTATATTTATTTATTTATTTTTTTAAGTAACAATCGATAATCAGTGACTCGTATTTGATTGTTTTGTTTGCTTTTTCCAAGTGCTAACTAGAATATGTAATTGTGCTTTGTGCTGTTCTCTCAAATTAGTTCACTCTTTGATCCTGTGTTCATGCATAAACAAAAAGTTAAATTGTACAGTGTTTATATTAGTGGATGGAATATGTTATGATTCAGGCTAATTAACTAGTGGTGAAAAATACAGTACATTGATCCATTACCATACTTATCAATACTTTTTCTTCCACTACATAAAGCCACTGTAACTGCTTTTCAGAATGACTGTACTATTTAAAAACATAAAGAATTCCCTTTCTTTTGTTTACCCATTTGAGGCTCAAAGTGGTTAAATTATCCCATTTTTATTCATAGCAAAGTGAATTTTTGCAAAATGTTCATAAATACGTACAGATTTGTGTAGCACAACCTTATTCTTCTTCTTTTGATCATCTTATAACCTCTTTGCCCAAAAGGACTAAACTAACTAGCTTTGAATAAGGTAGTTAAAATCAGCTCTACCTGGAACAGCTGCAGCATTAAAATTGCTACTTCTGTATTAACGGTATTATATAATCTAGAGAGATCATTTTTCTATATAATGACTCCTCTTTAGAGTACATTATGTGATGATAAGACTAAGATTCCCTTGTACTGTGTATTCAATAAATGATCCTAACTGCTCCACACCTGTCAATACCCTGTTTCAGGTGTAGTCTTAGATCAAAATCTAGTGTAATGTATGTCTCACTTTTCACACTGTGGAGGCTTTAAGATGGGCTCCTTTTTACAGAATCCAGTTGTGCTCCATCTCAGTGATCAGTGCTGTTTGTCAGTGTCCTGCTGCCTATCAGCCTGGGATGACAGACAATTAGTGGCAGTAGAAATGGCTTTTGAAGCAGACTTGTTCCCCCTGAATTCCCTTGTCACAGCTCATTGCGATAAGTCGGTGACTGCAGAGGTACTGCAAGCGGGATAGCAGGGCAGTTACACCGCACATTCATATTTCAACAGCCACTTCGGCTGAGATTCATTTGGAGTTGAGCACACATGCTCAAGCACACGCACACAATTACTAACCATAGCACAAACAGGTTCTGCTGCATCAAACACAAACACACAATTTCCCTCTTGAATCTGTGTAGGCGTTTGTGTGCAAGCTGATCCCCAACTTCAATCTACGCACTTGTTTTTTTATGCACTTGATGAAGAAAAAATGCTGACTATAATATTCAGGATTGGGATGCACTCTGCCACAGCATGCTTAAAAACTACTGACTTATTCAATGCACAGAAGCAATTAGGAGGAAATTAAATCACTGCATTTGTGAGCAGGAGTGATGTTTATTGCTCTGGCTGTGGAGTTAATTATTTTTTGACTGGTGGCACCCGAACTGCCAGACAAAAAAAAAAGACAGTCTCAAGCGTCAGATATCTTCAGCGAAAATAATCATGTTTTCTCACACTAGTGTCCATGAACTGAGATATTAAAGTGCTGTTTGGTGTTTTTGGTGAAACTGGAAATGTTTAGTAACAATAGACAACACTGTGGTTGTAATTGTATTTTCAGGTCTTTTTTAACAGTATTACTAGAAATAAGGGTGAGTAAAGTTTCCACGAATTACTGTGACTCATGCTACTTTCTGCATATGTATGCGCCTGTGTTACTCATCAGTTAGATAATTTTGCAGCGACACATGCAATAGATGACAGAATAGTTATTAGACATAACTGCTCTGATTTCCTCTGTGGATTATATTAAGAATGGTCTAACTTACCGGATGCAGCCTTCACCTTTGAGATGGCCATTCTACCTTGTATTTCACACGACATTCTCCTCCTCCTTCACTGCTGTGTGTTGGCATTTTCAGAATTCCCTGTGCTGAGAGACACAGCAACAGCAACAGTGTCAGAGCTAGCAGCCTGCACGCTGCCAGTTTGTTTGAAGATTTGGATCGTGCAATTTGTTCGAGTTTGCCTCCCTGCGTGCAAATGTTTCTCCGAAACTATTTCCCCCGACAGTATTTTTTAAGCTGCATCCTGGACTTGATGTTGCCCAATACAACTGTGATTGGTTTCAATAAATACCAACAAGCCAGTGTTTTTCCCCCACAGCAGAATGATAATAGATGAAGCCAAATCATTCTCCAGCACTAAGAAGGGTAAAACAAGTTAAACAAAAACCTAAACTAGCAGCTGCACCTGGGCTTTTCTGAACACTGTGTAGAATTTGATGTACAGAGAAATTGCTCTCATGTTTGCATTAGAAGTTGTATTAAACTGAACAATTAATACTAACAATTATTCATGCCCTGAAAGTAGCCTCACATTAATTCCATTAATATCCAGTAAACGAAACAAGAAAATAAGTATTTTGATTACTAATTGGTGATACTTTCAAAGCAACTATCAAATGAAACAAACAACTGAAATAGTTGGTGATGCTTGTGATGTAAGTCCTGAATTCTTCAAGTGTCTTGTAACTAAATATTTAATGATTCAGTTGCTGTGTTTTAAAAGTTTAGGTTGTTCCAATAATTACAAAGCAGTACTGGTAAAGTTTTTTGTACATAATCATAAGTAAATAATTTAGTTTTTATGCATATTTGTGATGAAAAAGTAACACTTTTAATCAGTGACTTATGAAAGAGAGATTTGTAAGCCCCATCTTAGGTTATATAAAATATTACACAACAGATCGACTACTATTTTAGACTACCTGTACTTACATTTATCTTATCAATTTACATCTGTACTGTAACTATATAGACATGACTGTACATTTGTCATTGAATAAATCAGACATGCTTAGACTACTACTTTTCATTTAACCTTGACACATTAATCTTGAGCATTATTTGTGCTCAGTGATGCCTGATGGGCATTTTATTAAAGAAATGGAAAAAAAAACACACGAAGGGAGTTTAAGCTACATCATAAAGTGAGTGATTTGACGTGCTAATGACATGCAGTGTGTGTACTCTAAAGACCTGATTTGCACGTTTCTGGTCATGATCCAAAACTGGTGAAACATAGTCATACACTAATGCGTGAAGAATCCTGTTTCAGCAGTCTCTTACTGTGTCTTTGCATGCATGACTGTGTGTGTAATTGTATCATATATGCTGTAAATGTGTAGGTGTATGAGCCTGATGAGGACAGCTCTCCCAGGTGCAGCCGCTAGTTTAGGTTTTTGTTTAACGTGTCATACCCTTGGGTGCACATTATAGCACACATAGAGGTTAGAGTACATGTATCATGCTGAGAAGAACACATAAGGGGAGCTGTTTGAATTAATACTTAATGAAAAACCAGTGGACCCAGTAGGAAACAAGCTCTGCAGAGGAAACTGGTGTCTTGTGTAAATCGCAGGGGTCATAGATTTAAACCCAACCTTTGTACCTTGACCCTTTGCATCTCTGAGTCGGCAATGCTGGATAATGTGCACTCAGCATCCCATACAGAGGGAGCTGAAGGGGAAAAAGATGTAGGAGGGTGGGAGGAGCCAGCACTCTTTAAGTGGAGCTCCAGAGGTTGGAGGGTCAAAGGGAGGCATTGAGCCCCTGAGACCTGTCTTGATCCCCTGGTCAATTCTTTCACACCACTTCACTTTGTGATGTAATACATGTGTGGCTCTCTGATCAGCAGTTTGACTTGTGTTAGCATTTTTACAATGCTGTGGGATATGGCTTTAGCAAAAGAAATTGACTGGGAAGACAATATAGATTGTTGTAAAAGCATTAGAACAATCATTGATGTCCCTCCCCACAATAATATCTTGTCAGATTTATAACACATCCCATGTGATTCAGATGTATTCTGCACTGTTACCCTACTGCACATAGATATGCATAGAACCCTACTCTACATAGCACCCACTCATTATGTTCTACAGTAGTACAATAACCAATACATGTAAATCCTGTTATCTACACTAACTAAATCTTACACATGTATGAATCTTTTCTGATAAGCGTCCATATTTCTTGTATTCACTGTAGTATATTTCAGATCAACAAATTTTCCTTTAGATTTTGTCAAAATGCCATAAACATTCCTGAATGTATTTGTGTAGTAAGCCAGTGGATTTAAAGAAACTGTCATGCAGATGTTAAAATCTCACAAGGTAGATTACTACCTGAATGGCAGTATTCTCAAATGCATAATGCTCTGGTGTATTTCAGCTGAAGAACAATATTATATTATCCAGCGTTCAACTTTATTTGCATTGCGTTATATAAATGTCATTTACAATGACAGCTGCTGCACATTTTAAATTTTATTAATGTCTTAGTAATCTCTGACCACGCTACATCATGGAACATTAGGTAATTTATGAACCTTATCAGCAACCAGGAGGAAATGATGCAACATCACACAACGCACTTCAATTTACACCTTCCTCTTCTGCAAGCGCAGCACTGATGCCCCTCTGCTCCCTTGAGCTACAGGGGTCTGAAACTGTCTTAACAAAGATGAGCTGAGAATGAACAGCTATATAGTTCAATTAATTTATCCATCCATTAGCAATACTGACTTTACCCATTATAGAGTTGTGGGGAGCTGGAGCCTATCCCAGCTGACATCGGTAGGGTTCACCCTGAACTGGTCGCCAGTTCATTAAAGGGCTAATGTAAAGAGACAAACGCACACTCACATTCACACCTACAACCAGTTTAAAATCACCAATTAACCTCCCATACATGTCTTTGGACTGTGGCAGGAAGCCGGAGCCCTCAGAGAAAACTCATGCCGGCACAGGAAGAGCATGCAAACTACACAAAACCCCAGCCAGCCAAGAGTTCAAACCCAGAACCTTCAGTTAAACCGCTTAAATGAAATCTCATAATCTGCTATTTAGCTTGAGGGGGAAAAAAAGCTCTTGGTTTTTGCAGGGTGGCCGAAATGTTACCGCAACAGCTAAAAATATGAAAATGTAGTGTGAAAATCAGTATATGGATGGAGCCATTGGAGCTTCAGCACCAGGTCCAAGTTACTTAACCACTAAATTGCTACAATTCATAGTTTTTAGTGCAAACATTTTGCATATATTGATACAAACACTGAAATGTATACAAATATTAATGTAATAATGTCTCTCTAAAAAGTAGTGCTTTACGTAATGTGACATAAAATCAATAATAACTAATTGCTGCATTACTTATATAGACAGACCTTTGAGAAACTTCTTGCTGCAGTCTATCATTCTTATCATGCTCTTTAAATGTGTGCTTTAAAGCACTACAAATATTGATTGTTTAGCGTTTCAGTGTTGTGTGGGTAGTTTTTTCACAACAGCTCCACATAACAGCTTGAATATGCAGCTCCGTTGTCTCGCAGTTTGTTCAACACGCAACACTGCGACTGCCTTAATTTGTGACTCTATTGTAGCACACTGAACATAATGCACCGTGGCCCCGGAGTCACAAGTGTCTCTGTTGGTCTGTTTATCTTTATGTTTGCTCCTCAATGAACCTGTCAATCCTCAGTAATGGTGGGTTCAACCTTGACCCTGACCTGGACCAAACATGTCAGAGCTGACAGCCATTTTAAAAGCCGAGACACGTTGCTTGTAGTCCAATCTTTCTCCCTCCTTCTTTGGACTCGGCTGGTTTGGAGAAAGGGAAATTCTTCCGCTCCCTCACATTTCCCACATATGTTCTGTTACATATGTTAGCAAGTGGTATTTCTGGGTTTTAAACTTCCAGGATTTGGGATGTTTTATCCTTTTAAGGGAATCTTTATGATCAGGACTGAGGTAAACATGAACACCAGTCTGAAAAAGAAGTTGTCTTGTATCCTCAGTTCCTGAAGTGTTGCCCTCCAGTCACCATTCACCACATCTTCCTTCCTCCATTGCTTTCCTGACAAAGTGTCAGTCTCTCCTGTATCTCTATTAGACTCAGCCCTCCATCACTGCCCCTCCCCTTCTCAATTCCTCCATCCCTCCCCTTTTACCTCAACCCCCCAGAGAGGACTGATACTGCTGATGCATCACCACCCAAGATAATTTGTTTAAATGACAGATTAGGAGGGTAACTCGATTTGTGTCCAATACAGTATGTAGTGTCTGTTACCAATCTAATAAAGCCAACCTCCCCACCCCCTTTGCTTCTTCCTCTCAACCCCTTCCCTCTTCCACACACCCTGCCACCTTAGTCCTGTATCTGCTGCAATAAGCTCCCAGTTCAATGAGAAAGAAAGAGAGGCGGGGGGTGGGGGTGGCAGGAGAGCCTTGTCTCCAGTGTCTGTAACATGATTGCAGGCAGGGGCCACCAAGGCCTTCGCATAATTGAATTGCGAGGCTGGGAAGCTGCGAGATTTGGCGAGGTGCTCATTGACTCATTGATCGGCGCAGAGGGGCTTCAGAAATATGCCTTGCAGTCGTGGCCAATCAATCAAACAATTAAGCCTAGTCTCTGTTGCTGGCCGTGCTCCATTTAAGTCTAACCTCCCAGCTCCCGGTACTGCACATTCCAAATTAATTGCTTCTTGCCACAGCATAAGCCCACCTCCTCCCCTTGTCTGCACGGGCCCATCTATGCACCTGGGGAAAAGGTAACTGTGAGTCGGCATTTCGCACCGTTGCCATCTGTGTAAAGCTTCTGGGTTAAGTGTGACTGTACACAGTCCCAGCACTGCAGTGTGCATTATGTGCAAGTGATGCTTGGTGCCGCCTGCCTTCCTTTGTTGCAAGATCCAGGTATTTTTTAGCAGATTTTAGCTGCACAAGGAATAGTTATGCCAGCGCTTGTGTAACTATCTAGGAAGCTGACAGAGTTAGGAGATAGGAGGAGAGATAGGATAGCAGAAGGATTCACTCGAAGGGAGTTGTGGGGTAGCGTGGCCTGTTCTTGCAGCATGCCCCTCCCTCTTTAGTCACTTCCACCTTCATCCGCTTCCCTTTTCCTCTTCATTCCTTCCCTCCTTCCAGTCTTACAGGGCAGTAAAACCATGTCCTACAACAGCAGCAGCAGGATTATTCCTCGTTCATGGCTTCGTGACTGGAATCCACAGCTGCCCTCCTCTAGCCATATGGCATTATCAGTTTTGTTCACTATGGCTGAGCCTGTCACCTTAAGACTGCGCCTCCCTGGCTTGCCGCCCTAGCTAGCATCTGTCATGGGGGACTAGTGGGGTTTTAATATCTCTGTCTTGCTTACACTCTGCCTTTTTCCTTCCTTTTCCCTCCGCCTTCTCTTTCCCTCTCCCGCTCTTCCTCCTCGTTTCCCCTCCTACCATTTCACTACTGTCATTTTGGGGGTGTAACATTTAGAAGGGTTTAGGAGGGATTGTGAGTCTAGCCTGAAACCTCTTGGGTGTCTGCTGAAAGCTCAGCTCTGCAGCCTCTTACTGCTGCCCTTCTACCGCAGAGACAGAATATGATAAATCAAATGTGTCTCTTTTTTAGGAATGTGTCCTTAATCTTTCCGAATGGCCACCTGGCCTGATTTGTGACCTTGAGGATATGTGTCTGATGCTGGGAGGAGCAGTAGGATGTCACAAATGTGCACACAAGCACACACCACATATGGCTGAACACTCAACGCTTGCACACATACACACTCACATACATTCAGACATATGACAAGAAGTGTGTTTGTTGCATGGATGTCCTTGGGCTGTAAACATACAAACACTCAGTCTGAAAAGTGAAGGACCTGGGATATCACCAAATAAAGATTGAAGGTGTGAGGTGTAATTCTGCCAACAAAGATGCATCTGATGTAAACCACCAATGACAGAGAGATACAAAATATTTCATAGATTTTTACTGGTACTCTAATCCACAGTAATGTGTGATGAATACACAATGTTCTTAAATTCCTAGCTCAGCTCAGAATGTGGAGTAGTTTAATGTTGATGGCTGTTGTATTTTTTGGATGATGGATATTTAAACTACAGAGGCCTGGATTGTTTCCCAAGGGCACTGCTTTCTCTCTGTTGTTGTGTGTCTGAAGGACCATCTGCATATTTGTGTTTCCCAACAAGTTTTTGTTTTATTTTTGATGAAACTTTATGCATCTATACACCTGAACAAAACATGGTTCAGAGAAGTAATACAGGTGCTTTTCAAGCTTCTTGAGACATAGAAACACCTTACCTGTATAGCCCAAGTAACTGCCTATTCGGGTCGCTACAGTATTAAACACAGCAAACAAGCTGCAGACTTCCACAGTAAATATCCTGTAACATCATTAATCTTGTCACAGGTGTTTGACATTAAAGTAATCCTCATACCTGATCTGCATGATGGAGTGACTTGTTCACTGTAGTAAACGTTACTCCAGCTGCTACAGTAATTATCACTGTTACCACAATTATAAATACTTCATTTTGACAGTTTGCCAATGCTTATTTATAATATACACTGATGGAAGCATTATTTAACATTTTTGTTTGGAAATCTTTTGTAATTATGCAAGTTATTTCTGATTTACATAACCAAGACTATTTTCACTACTTTCCTCACCTTTCGGTTGCTAATTGCATTTCATTTTAGAATTCTATTTACAATATTAAAATAGGATTTAACAATTTCCTGATAAATTGTGACTTCATTTTGAGTCTCTTTATGTTTTAAAAATGGAAAATACAAGTTTTTGATGTTATTTAACATTAGAAATATAAATGCAGATTACTTTTTGCTCATTTTATTATTTTATTAATATTTTCACAGTCAGATCATACACAAATACAATATATTGTATTTGTGTATGATCTGCTGTTTTTCTGTTTTTTTAAAGCACTTCTTATCTATGTTTCAAACAGTGTGATGTACATGAATTTACCTATTATTGTATACATTCTTATTGTTTGTTAGTCAAAGATCTCCAACCAGACTTGTATGAAGGGATCATAAAGAGAGATACAAAGAACGACAGCAACAGGAGGCATGGTTTAACTTTTATTTCCAAGCAACTCCAGCCTTCCTTAAGTAGAACATTTGCACCATATTGAAATCATCCTAGGCATTGCGGCAGCTTATTTTAGCTGGGCAGCACTGATCTCATGCCAAGTCATATTTAGTAGGATGATGTGTCCTTTATCTGTACCTTTTGGAGCTGTTGATTCTCTAAGCTGTAAGTCTTAGGATTTAATATTCACCATGCATAGGGCAAGAACAGCTTCTAATCAGGTTCAGGAACCCTCCTTGCTCTTAAAAAGTCATCATAAATATTAAGGCTTTTGATTCACAAACATTACAGTGTGTCTGTAGGAAAACACATGTTAGTGCAATAAACCAAGAACCACCTCGTAAATTGTTTCTGATTTGTTAGACCTAATGATATGTACCACTTAGCTGCTCTTTGGTCACACAAATGTGTTAACCTGAATCTTTCCCTTATCTTCCATTACTGAAAACCTTGAACTTTTAACCTGGATTTCTTGACTAAATCAGACGCACAATGGAAGGTTAGTGATGAAGATGAAAGCCAGCTATCACAGGCAGCAATCTCTGAAGGCTCAGTAATAAAAGCAACATTCATATTATGCCCTGAAAATATATTTTTTATATTCATGTCTTATGTTAGCTTTCAATTTTCCAACTGGATTTCACCATGCTTTCACCAAGTGTTCACCCTTCATCTTTTTCTTGTGCTGTGCAGCCATGACAAGAAAATGTTAACCGCTAATGACTATCACACATCCAATCACCAATTAGCTAAAGAGAGGAGCTGGTTAATTACTTCTTATAATGTTCTCCAGCCATTCCTTCAGGCTCTGAGATATTTTATATTACACTCGGAGGGTGATTCTGTCAGCTAATGTGTCTAGTTTCCCGTTATGGCCCACAGAAAAAAAGCTTTGCATGAATCTATTTTAGTTCCAGTCACTTTATATTCAACATTTTTTAATATGCCAAAGACAAAGTGGGTGAAGTATCGGTTACAATGGATGTATTGTTCTGTTTTTCATAAATATAAGTTCAATAATGCATACTGGCATTAGGATAACAATAATAAATAATAAGCTGGCTAGGTGCTTTCTATTTTCCTCATGGCTGACTTTATTTGGTGCCACAAAAGCCAATTAGTGCCTTTGAAAATGCCACTGCTTGTAGTGGTGTCTTACCTGTCAAAGACACACACACTCACACAACTCTAAATTACAGCTCTTGTTAAATAGCTGTCTGTTTCCATGTTTGTGTCAGAGGGGAAAAAAGACAACAACTCAAGCACAGATTTGGGGAAACAAGTAGGAAGACACATCCAATTGCTCTGGAAGGTAGACAAAAATGTAAACATCCTGGCAAGTTACAATAATTACGACTGCCTGATTCATCTCTACCCTCCAATACATTCCACTGGAAGCTGACAGAGGCATTTTCTTAAATGATTCTTGTATGTTTGTGTACTGTGTACAGAAGGTAAGCTTTTCTGTATGCCCGCAGGGGTAGAAAGAGAGAGAGAGTAATATGTCCCATCTTTAGTTTTAGTCTCTGGTTCTGTCAGTTCTGACTGCTGACAGTGTGCAGGTTTGCTGTGAAAAGCTGCTAGGAATCCCTCAGGGACCCTATTAAGGACATTTCATCTGGGTGCTGAGGCAGCAGTGTAGATGTATAGTAAACACACGCACTAACACATTTCAGAAAATTTCTGTTGAAATTAAAGTATGCTGTAATTTATGTACACTAAGGCCAGCAGGGTGATTCATCAGTTTGCTGTCTCAGGTGTGTATGTTGTCCAATATACACCTACCAAAGTTTTTTTTTCCAGGACATGATACAGAAATACATGCTTGGATTAATTACAACCTGTATCATTGCATAGTTTGTCCAGTAGAACAGCTCAAACTGTGTTTTTTTTTTTGACAGTACTTTCAGCACTGTCTGCAGCACATGTAGCAGAGTATGCATCACAGCTGAGCAAACAGTGGTGCAGTCGAGCTATATCTTTTTTTATAGGATTACATCTATCTAACTTTGCTAACTAATTTATGAAATATATTGCTGAGAAGTTAACAAGCAATAGGCCTGTCATTTTTGTCTTTAAATGTAACTTCAGCTTAGCATAGCATAACACAACATAACATAGCAATATGCATACGCTACCAGTCAAAAATTGTGACATACCTTCTCTTTCACTGCTTTTTATTTATTTGTTTTATTTTCTACATTGTAGATTAATACTGATTCTCGACACTTTTTCGATCACAACATAATTCAAAAACCAGTATCAACCAGTATAATATGATCAGAATTTCTCAATTCCTGAAACTGATATTGGGCCACAAAATCCAGTATCACTAAAACTAAAATTTATTCTTTAGTATTTACTGTGGTTTTGAAACCTCTGACAACTCCTTTTCCATCTGGTCTTGTCTTGTTATTGAGCCTGACTATATTTTTTGAGTACCGACCAAAGTGTGTCTGTCGGCTCAAGTAGGTAAAAGTGTCAAAACTTACCATTAATTCAGTCAGAGTCTTAATCCCTTTTATTTATTTATTCTTTGATCACATTTTTCCGTTCATGTTTTTCTAGTCAGTTTTTTATTTAGTCAAGATTCTGCACTCACACAGCATAACAAACAATGATCCACTTTGACATCTTCTGCTTAGCTAAAAAGAAAAACCAACTGCACATTTTCATATTTCCTGAACTATAGGACCTACAGAAATTAATACATTTCGAGTAATGGCCGCTTTTCAAAATCTATGCCTTTAATCCTATTTTTTTTCCAGCACTTAGACCAATACCAACCTGTTCAAACCTCCCATGCCCATTTTGTTTTTGGTACAGTAACTAAGATGAAGAGGTGCAAGAGGTTGATGCAGAGGCAACGTACTATTGAACCGTTTAAAGGACGCAGATTGATCTCGGTTGAAAGTCATCGATAAATGACCCTCAGGATAATCAAAGGCGGATCAATACATGACCCTGTTGCCAAAATGCACATCAATACACCGCCTTGTTATTATCATTTAATGATTTAATCGACCACAAAATGCGCATTTGTAGAGTCTTCAAGCACTAGTGAGGGGTAAAGTGGGTATGAAGAGTGGTATTTAGGTTATATTAGTCAGGAACATCCATTTTTAATCAGGTTTTAGATACAAGAAAGCAATCTTCCTTTCTTGTCTAGTACTACAGTGTCTTTCATGAGCAACCATTTGATGTGTCCTCAGATGTTCATTTTATGAACCAGAAACCAAAAAAAAAAGATAAATCTGTATAATCTGTGGGATCCAATTTTCAGATTGTGATGGTTGAAATCACTCTGCAAGTCTGTACTTTTCCAGACCTTTGGGAAAAGTCAGGGAACATGTAGAGAATCAGAACAGTATATTCTGTCGAGAGCACATGTACTATTTGATACTCTGCAAAAATGCATGAAATATGAGAGGGATTATGAAAGTGAATGAACACATACAGTGAGTACTGTATCTGCTAAGTCCTCCCTGAGGTCCTCTCCTACATTACTTCAGAGCATTTGGGAAGGAGAGGGTGAAATAAAAACTGCCTGGTTGACTGACTGAGAGCTCATTTTCTTTATTAGTAGCTTTAGACGCATTGAGAACGATTTGTCCCATTAATTTTCTTTCTTATTAGGCAATAGAAAGATGCACTCAGTGGAGTGGGAGCATGAATGTGCAGAAAGCTATGTAATGCATAGAAATTAAAAAAAAAAAATCACTGCACTACAGCACCTGGGGATTTGCTTTCTGCAGTTGTAATATGGTGTATGCTTAAGGTGAAAATGAGAGCTTTGCAGCACTAATACCTGCCCAGATTAATTCCACACAGTTTCCAAAATTTCAGAGTTGCTTGCCCTTTTTGTGTTTGCTATTACACCTCTGTCAGAGAGCCACCCAATGTGTGTTCCTCGTGGTTGTAGCCTCCTGAAAATCAACGATGGAAGTGCTATCCTGTGGCCACAAACACATTTTTGCCCAGCACCAGCCATTAAGCAGTTAATTATAATTGTGCCTCTGCACCCACAGGTCTCTGCAGTTTACATATAAATCACACATTGCAAACAGATACATGCATCTACACACACACCTCTGTAATATCACTTTACTTCAGTAACTGTCAGTGCTGTTTGTCCACACAGCTGTATACATAGCTTAAACAGAGAAAACAGAGCCAGTATTTGAATTGCTGAGGAGGACTATCAGCATGTTTGGCTCTTAGTCAGCGACAAGATGACCTTCATTCACGTCTATCTAGACAGTATAGATCCCTGTGAAGTGGAGGAAGGGGATGGAGGGGAGAGGTGGGCGAGGTGGGGGGTGGTGTTGGTGATGTTTCAGTTCTGTTCACTAGCTGCATTTCTATGTGTTCCTGGCTCTGAAACAGATACTCTCACAAACAGGAAGATGTGGGGGATGAGGAGAAGAAAGGAGACCTCTCAAGGTGAACAAGGGATTCAAGGGAAGAAAATGAAAACAAAGGCAAGCGGGATAGAAAAGAAAATTAAAAGAGATGTAAAGAATAAAAATGAAGCATAAAGCCAGATGGGGACACGTACAGAGTTAAGAAACAGAAAATGACAAAGATTGAGGTAGACACAACAGGGAAGCACATCTGAGTTGTAAATTTATTTTGAGAGTCTGAGAGTCAGACAGAATGTAGATTGAAATTTGCTTGCTAAAAGCGCATTTATGCATGAAGACTCCACAACCACACACTACGACACCCATGTTTCATGCCATGAAAAACTTCACACAGTTAAGGAACTGGCCTTGATTTGATGGAAGCCAGGAGCACAAACTAGTAGTGCTAATAGGGGAACGGAAAGACAAATAGAAAAAGAATACAGTGTGAATGAGACAGAGAGAGTGAAATTTTTTTATTATTATTATTGTTGTTATCCTTATTATCATTATTATTGCTTAGGACCCTGAAGATCATAATGCAGATGAAAGAGAATGGAGAAAGTTGTCTTCTTTCTGGAAGCTTAATTACACAGTTAGATAAAACAAACACATCCACTTATATTGAAAGGTCATCAGGTGAAACTAATATCTTTGGAGTAGTTTAGTGGCAGCTGTTGTCAAAGGAAATCATCATTGCTCCTGATAGAGACCATGTACATTCTCACTTGGAGATAAGAGCAGGTGCTTCAGTAGTCGTGACGGGGCAGAACAATAAAATTATATTGCTCAAGAGATGCACTTTACTGTTAAACAGAGCCAGAATCTGTATATACACTATGCTTAGTCAGTTAAAAGCAATCTTATATAGCCGTGAACCTTGCTTTTGCTTCTGATATAAAAAGTAAAATATGCTACAAGTTAAAACTAGCTTTCTATGTTGTACGTTTTATCCTCATGTACAAGCTTTTTCGTGGAATTTGAGTAACATCTAATTGCTCAGCCAGTGTTTTTTTTTTTTAAGTTATAGCTAATATTATATGCATGCCAGTTGTGCGTACACAATGTATCCAGGTACTATAAGCTGCAGCATAAGCTGATTGTTCGTCATTATATATGTGGATTAGAGCAGGACTTTACACCTGCTCAAGGACTCTCTGAGCAACTACTTGTAGCTTTGGGCTTCATAATTTAGCTGGGCAACAGTCGCTGGGTTCGCTCACCTCTCTGACCGTCTGCTGCCCCTTCCCTGTCAGACCTGCTCTGATGTGTTTGTGTGGTTCAGAGACAGATGATGTCACAGCTCAACCGGGCAACTCCGGTTCAGTGGTGAATAATTATTCTCATTCGTTTGCTCCCTTGTTCGGATGTAAATCTGCTTGTCAACATCAAGGTTTTAGAAACAAGTGCACGAGTCTTTATCTTGACTACAACCACTTTGTCCTTGAGTAGGACACTTAATCCATTAGGTCTCTCTCACTAACTTGTGAAGGTGCTACAGCACATGTATCTGGTTTCTACATGTTTCTGGAAATAATGTCTCATAATGGGTTGTGCTATTTAGGTACACAGTGCTGCAAACATAGCTGAAGCTCAGCTTTCATCACAAAAACAAAACTTTATTCAATTTTCCTTTTAAAAGTATGTCATCTATTGCATTATGTATTTCATAAGATTGATCCAGTTTACACATACCTGTAGAAACATACCTTTGAGAGTATGTGTGGATATGCTACAAGTAAAACAAGGCTGACCCTATGCAATGTTCTTTGCACTGTCTGAGCTGTCATACCAGTTTCCACAGATAATTTCTGCCAAGCCAGAGGCACCATTTTTGCACAGTTTGCTATTGTGTGTGGTTTCATTTGTTTGAGGATAGGTGCTGCATCTTCTGTTAATAGCATTATGGGTCCTCTACCTTCCAGCCATTGCTGCAACTGTCTTTTGGATTATGTTCAGAAGGCTAGTGATGCTCTTAGAGCTTCTGTCATCTTGTAGTCTCATCAGGTTTACTTGTTCAGGTAATTCCTTACCGTGTGAAACAATATGGTCCTACACACAACCCAGAAAAAGTGAGAAAGTTGTGGTTTTCACAAGTTCTTTTACAAGCTTGTTTATGCACTTAAACTTAATTGGAAATTACACAGAAATACATTTGTTGCAGTGGTCACATACTGCATCAATGTAATACTCTGGGTCCTGTATCTTCGATGTAGTCTGTCTCACCTGTTTGTTTTGAATCATACATGAATACAGATGCTCTACAATACAATTTAAAAAATAATACAGTTGTTGCAAGGTGATGAGTTTTGACTCATTAACGATATATTCTGTTTCATTGTATACTGTATTTTGCGTTACACTTTTAATACAGAAAGTCATGTTGTGATATTCATATTGCTGCAAATAGTGTCAAAAACAAACAAAAACACAAGCATTCAAACCCCCCCACCTCCAAAAAAATATCAAAATTCCAGAAGAAGACAATGCATAACTTAGGAGGAAGAAACAGTAGTGGAGGAATAAAACAAAACAATAACATTTATTATATTTGCATACACAACACATTAACAAAAAACAATGTGTCCATACTGTGATTTAGAAATGCACAATAGTTGGGCCCAAGAATTCAAAAACAGATTGGTATCAGGTAAAAAGCAGATAAATGTGCAATTAAATACCTCCCTTTTCTTTATTAGATTTGAGCATTTCTTATTCATTTCATTTAGATGAACAAGAAGGTCAGAGAAGAATCATCTGATTCAGATATGATGTAATACAGCTCCCTAAGCTGACAAAGCAGGGAAAAGAGGCTTTATGCGCCTATAGTGACTAATGTTCCTGTAAGCACTAAACTGTGGGGGTCATGGGTTTCTAGACACGTGCCATCCAAGGAAAACACTCCAATCCCCCACAAACATTTACCAATGGTCCCCATTGTCGCATCCCTAATCAGACCGGCTGCTTTGTAAATAAAGAAAAAAAGACAAGATAAAGACACTGGCACCAATCTATCACCACTTATCATGCAAAACAGATAGAACTGAATGAAAATACAAGAGTGTGCCGGATTTTATTTTGCCATCATAAAAGAAAAGAAGAGAATGGAGAGATGGAAGGCAGAGAGGCAGTAGGATTGATATGGACTTTGGTTATGCCTTCAGGTTCAACTCTGACTTCAGCTTTGACATTGGGTCCCTGTGACAGCCTCCGTTTCAGCTGCAAGACACCCAACGCTGACAGCTGTGTGTATGTGTTTGTCTCTGCTGAGTTTAACTGGAATGACTAACCGGTCTCACAAACACACACTTAAGCACACGCAATTATCTCAGTTTTATGCTCTTAAATGTACAGCAAAGGTGGCATGAAGCCAGAGACTTCAGGAGGGAAAACATCTGTGACTGTGCACACACAACATGTACTTTGACAACTTTGTCCTGACGAAGAGAGAGGGAATTAGTCAAAATCAAACGTTTGTCCACCCATTTGCTATGCCAGCAAGGCTTAATTACTCACTGAGTCACACTTTGGCAGATTTGAGGCTCTCTCCCGATTACTGTAACTCAGAGGAGCTTTTGATGTGTCACTTTGTTGGCTGTGCGCAAGCCTTCACCACAAATCTATGCTGCCCAGCTCCAGGCACCATGTGGTAAAAAGTAAAACCAAACAAACAGATAATTTGTTTTAGCGTAAAAGCAGCTTGTAAAATTGCGGTTTTGCTGTTTGGTCATGTTGCAGCTTGTGTGTTAGTATTCAAAGTTTTTCTAATTGTGACTTAACACAGCTAAGGCTGATGGGAATGGCTTTAGTTTTGCAAGCATTCAGTCATTAAACAAAATACTGGACTAGTGGCCGCCTCCTGGTGGGATTAGAAGAAAAGTTATTAGATTACCAAAGTCATTAGGAATCATCTTCTTGGGACCATGAATGTCTGTATGAATTTTTTTTGGTAATCCAATAGTGTAGACATTTCACTAAAAGCCCAGCATACCATCTATATAGTGGTGCCAGGCGTAAAGTAAGGGGCTCATCATAATAAGATTTAGCCTCTGTGTGACATGAATGCTGTCATTAAGGTATGTCTGGCAGATGGACTGAGTGTACAGGTTTTAAAAAAAAGAGAAAACACTGGATTTAACATGAGATCGGTCTTGTTCTTACAAACCTTTGCCATGCATGTGCTTCTTTTTGTGGTTGCTGATTGAAAGTTCTCTGTAGTTATACATTAAGATATTACCATAAAGCATTCAAATATAAAATCTTTTTAAAACCCCTGTTTTTCATAGCTGCTGACCCTTATACCAAATACATGAGAAAGATTTAAAAAGTGTAATGAAGAATAACTACTGTCAAGACCTGCAGTTGATGGTGATGCAGTGGGTGCTTTGGATGATCTGTTTTTTTTTTGTTTGTTTTTTTTTTTTCCATGGCGGCACATTGGCTCATAGATTTAGATCTACGCAGGCGTCTGCCTGTCTGTCTGTATGTCTTTGTGTTTTGATTGGCCATCGGTCAAACTTAACGACAGGTCATTTAGTCCTAATCTGTCACAGGGCTATGACTGCTCTGCCTGTCTCCCAATTTACCAAGATGACAGAGACGCAGGAAGGAAGCTAGAAAGAAAACTGTAAGTGGCAAAAGACAGAAACTGAGAGATGCATTTTGATAGTTTTAATGTGTGTATCACTAGGAACCTAAGCCCCTGTCAGGCATGATTCTCCAGAGAAACGAAATCCTAGCTTTAATCCAGAGACCTTTAAATCTCTCCAGAGGAGTGTGGCCAGCTTGGCCTAACTTCTCCTCCTCACAAAGGAGATAATAGATGCTGGAGCAGGTTACAGGTTCTGGCCCTAACAGCCTCTATTGACATTGTCTTCACCACATGAACGTGTGAAGTGTTGCACTGTCCGTGTATATGAGTGATCATGTGTGAATTCAAGCTTGTGGCCATGCAAGTGCGTGCATGTACATACATGTACAGTATGCATTTGAGTGTATGTGCTGTGTGGTTTGTTTTTTCAGCTCATACTGCCCACACACATGCTAAAACTGCTTGTTGTGCACTCATGTAAAAGCTATTGATTTCCGTCCTATTCATTTCTCAGTGGATCAATACCTGTCCAGGACAATGCATGTGAACACACAGCTGAAAATCACGGAACAAGCCCTTTGATGTCTTTTTTTTGTGGATTTCACAAGAAAAAGACACTAATTGGTGTCTCACATTAAGAGCATTGTGTCGTTTTGGCTTCAGTGTTTTCAATAGAATGATGTACCACTGCCTATAAATGTTAGCGTGGCTACGTCACCGAGAGCTTCATCACTGACCACCAGGGTTTTAGCATGTAGATTTCAGCATACAGATGATGTGAGTGGCTGTGCCCTTGGTTATTTCAGTTTTTACTGGTGTTTACTGCCATTTATGAAGGTAATTATGAAGCAAATTGATGATAAGACCTTGCATATATCTCATGTTTTAAATGCCTCCACTGTGAATGTTATTGCATTGTTGTTGCTGTCAATAATTTTGCCGAGTTTTAATTACTCTTGCATTATAAGGGTCTCATGCTGGGATGGCCTGCGTGGTTTAATAATTGCAGTTTTACTCAACATAGTTGTTTAGTTCCATGCTGCTAAATTCACTTCGAGACAATTTCATTACTGCGCTGCATTAAATATTCATAGAATCCGAATGAAAAGCAGTTGAGAGTAATTAGGTGTTTGTTAATGTGCAGACTAATCCTGTATGGAGCTTAAAACACTGATTGACAGCTGTCAGCTTAATGTCTTGTTCACTGTAATTCCCTGTACAATTGTTTACCCACATATTACACTCCTTTGTATGTTTTCTATATATTAGCATAAGTACTGAGCGTGCATCCTATACATTGTGTTGAGTGAAATGCATGGCACTGCAGCAATCAGGCTTAGAAATGTTTATTTATCTGATGGCATTATGCATGTAATATGTGGTAGACTGCAATCTCATATTCGTGGCTAGTGCCAGTGTTTGATTGGAAGTCATGAAGTTATAAATCTTCAAGCTGTCTAGCCGAACTTGAAATAGCATTATATAGCTGTTGCTTGATTACGTCCATGACTTTAAATTTTGGCATGTACCATTTGCTACTCTTTTATTTATTCTAAGTAGTAATTTAGGAAAACCTTTTTGATGTAGATTTGGTGACCAAAATGTAGTGATTTTGATATATATATATATATATATATATATATATATATATATATATATATATATATATATATACACACATACACACACACACAAACATATATCAGTATACATAGAGTAGAAGAAAATGTTCTCCGAGTCACCGTGAATGATTCACACATCTATACAAGCACTGGGGGGGTTCCTGCAGTTGTCTGGTGGGCAGACTAAAAAGGAGAAGTGATGCAAGCACAGCTGAGCAGGGCTACAAAGAATCAGGGAGTATGGAGCAAGAAAGATGAAAAGATGAAGGGGTAGACAGTTGGAACACAATGGGCTGACAGCACCTGCTGCAGTCTGAAAGTCTGCTGTCACCACTCGTATCCCATAATCTCCCTCTCCCTGTCAACACCAGTGGAACGTGGCCACATGCAGTAGCAGGTGACACCTCCATGCCTCATCACCGTGCTGCACGTATGCAAGCACACACACACAACAAGGTTTGAGTTTATATGAGTGTCCTTGTAGGTGGTAGTGCATCATCATTTGACATCTTCGAAAATCAGCTTGCATTTGGCCTGAGAGACAGAGAGCTGAGTGTGAGTGTCCTGAAGAATTTGTCTCGTTTTGTTCATAAGTGCTTCAAAAACTTCTTTGTTGGTGGGTCCATGTCAACTTCACATCTGTGATATTATCTTAGTGGTGCCATAAAAATGACATCGGCTTCATCTTTAGACTACGTTTTTTCTGTCATGTGCTGCATGGGAAGCCACAGACTAAATCTCTGATGTCTTAGTGACATACCACACACTAAACTGACACATTATTGCCTAGAGTACTTCAGTAGACTCTGTCATATGTGTGGAGCGTCCATTAAAGAGCTTCCATAAATGCCTTAAATTCCTTGACAGGCTTTTAAGAAGTTTCTGAGTTTCCATGCTGCATTTGTGATGCTGATAGAATACCATCATGTGTGTTCAACATAGTTGGTGCTATCAATTTTTTAAACTCCACAGGGAATAACACATTCTGAAATTGCAGTGACTTCATAATTATAGCTATGCAGCAAAATTCCTCTTCAGCTTTGACTGTGGAACAATTGATTTCTTTGGAGTGCTACATTTAGATACATGAATAAGATACCTCACACTGTATGTTATCATGCTTCATGACAGACAAAGAGTTAATCACAGAACAGAAACCTTGTGAGTCTTCTTTGGTCTCATTACGAAACCATGTTAAGATGTAATTATCAAGATGATTTTTTTGTAGCAGTGATAGTGATAAAAGGTTGCAGTGAGGAGATGTAAAAACTGCAATAACTTTTTAATGTAATTGTAAAGTTTTTTTTTATTGTAGAAGTTTTTAAATGAGTTTTAGCTTTATGGACGGCTATGTCCAGCTGTCAGTTCACCATTTTGATATGTTTGCAAAGACATTAAAGTTCCAATCAGCATGAATTGTAGTCACTTAGATATAAATAAGGTTTTAATCTGTCCAGTGTTTTTGTTTCTGGACAAATACCTGAAAACTTAAAGGTAGTATGCTAACATGCTAAACTAAGTATGTGAACATAGTGAATATTTTACTTCTTGAACACCTGCATATTTGCAGTATCATTGAAAGCCTTAGTCTTGTTTTTAGAGTTTTTTCATATAAAGCAAATCAGTTAAACCCACAGTTTGTATGCTCTATAGGAAACTATATGTACACTACAGTAATAAACAATGATATACAATGCAATTTTAATCACTGTAAAAAGAATCTTTGATATTTGCAAAAAGCTAGAGAAATTATTTCAATCCCCATAAAATGTTGACACTGAAACATACCTGTGTGTAAATCTAACTGGGCCAGGGTGTGCTATCCTGTCAGCTTTGCATACACACCCATGTGCACACACACACACACACGCACACACACACACACACACACACACACACACACACACACACACACACACACACACACACACACACACACACACACACACACACACACACACACAAAGCTGTCCAAAGCTGACAAGCTCAGCAGGACAGGGCCTTCTTCCTCTTCATCATTTATTCACCAACACAGCACACTGTGGCCGGCACATCCTATAGAGCAAACATTTATTCTCAGCATTCTTCAATTTCCCTCACAAAGCTCTTTTCAGGCTCCATGCTTAACCTTTTCACTATGCAATGCGCCGGCCATATTGGTTCCATAAGCCAGTTTTGGTTGCTGGTATATTGTAATCCGGTCGAATACTGCTGAGAGCAGATATGGGTGTAACTAAATACATGCATGCATGGACAGTATTATGTATGAATGGACAGGATGTAGTCATGTGGTTCGCAGTGTGTCCCTTGAAGGTCTTAATTCGTTGGCTTCATAAAGAGTGCACTGACCCACTGCAGTTCTGTGAAATGATACTCATCCCCTGAAGACTTCCAGTTTAATCCAAATCACATAACAAAAATACAAGGAAAATGATCATTTAAATAAAAATAATAATAACTTTAATGTGATTCAGTGACCTAATAAAACACAATGTTTTCCTTTTTAATCAAATTTCTCCATCCCCATAATGACAATAGTGCTTTTTTTAAAAAAAACTTTTTGTGAATATTGTAGTTGCAAGTCTCAGTCTCCTTGCTTTTTAGCTAATCATGCACTTATATTTACCAACCGTGTGTCTCCGTCTCTCTTTCTGCCCTGTTGTTGACAATAAATTTCACTTTTTTTCTGACTTTTGACAGTCATAAAATGGCAGTTTTCAGTCTTCAGAGATGCTGCTGCAAAAACGAGCCGCATATGCACTTTTCAAATCACACTTGTCACTTGCCAGACCTATTCCATGCGGTATTTCATTCCATGGTTGCGTCTCACGAGCTGCACCCTAATGGTTTCCATGCTTGTGCGCCTGGTAGATAGTTTCCCCCGATGCAAATAGAATTAAAGCAATTGCAGCATCATCAGCAATGGCCCACTGGCACTGTGCTGTATAGAAAAAGAATGGGGGCAGTATCAAGGTTGATGATTTCCCTCATGTATTTTTGTCATGCATTTTTCATCTGCCTCATATATTGCGAAGCAGGACAAAAATGCAATTATATGGAATGACTTAAATTGGCTGTGTTTAATTAGGCTCACCATGGCAACCATACTAGAGCAGCACAAATATTTTTTAAAGCTTTTATGACATGTTATGTTTTTCATCAAGAGCAGATGGTTATGAGAGGGGAAAATGCATAATAGATTATGAATGATTCTAAAAAATGTAATGTGATGTGAGGCAATTACAAGGCCACATTGTCTGTCTCTTATGGTGTTCTCTCATTGGACTTTTTCATGCATGTCAAGGAGTCTAACTAAATAGCATTTACAGTATCGTGAGAAATTGAGTGCAGCTAGCTTATTTTTCTCCAGAATGTGTTGTGCTTTTGCTCTCAATTTATGGGAGAGTAAGACTTTTCTCTCTCTTGTTTTTTTAGATAAAGCTCTCAACATTTGAGTCTAAACACACACTGGGGGACATTTTGCAAGGGCATATATATACCACAAGCAGCAAGGATGTTTTACAGCTGCTTGAACCAGCAGGCAAGTGCATCGGAAGGCTGTAAAATAATAGAGGCTGTGCAGTTTCTGTACAACATGCAATATAATTCAGTTCCTTACAGCCATGTTCATATAAGCTGGAAGAGTAATGACCAAATTTATGGTTTTCTATTGAAGTATCAATACCAGCTGAGATGCCCCATAAATCAAGAGGGTGGGAAACATAATGAAAATACAGGAAATTGCTACAGTACTGTACAGTACACGAACCCGATTTCTACAGGACAGTAAAACAAAAGGACATGTGAGTACATTTTTATATGATGAGAAAAGAGTATTTCCTCTTTTTTGACAGCTGAGCATCTTCATTTTAGTCACAACAATCCTAAACTTTTATACTGTAAAAATTTGGTTATTGCAGTGATAGCTTTAGCCATTTAAATGGAGGCTTCATGAGCAAGAACTCATGATCATATCTTTTTATGAAAGTCAAAGCTGGACAAATGGAAACAGCAGGTGTGACTCACAGATTGACAGTCACAGCAGATGCTCCAGAGCAACATGAGTAAGATCATGAAATGAAACGCATCAGTCCGCCGGGGTTTTATGAGCTCTGCGTCATTCACCCACCCAGTGCCTGTCCACCCCCCAGGGGAGTGCAGGAAGTCCCTTACCCGAAGCTTGAACCTTCCTGCCTGGATACAGTTGTGACATTGTCCCCCAACTTGAATCCCGCTGCTCTCTTTGCTAACCTCTGACCTTGAGCAGTTCAGTTATGCACAAAGGCCACAAAGTTGTGCTGGAGGAGGGATGATGCTGCAGACTTTTGCTCACAGCTCGACTGAAAACTTTGCTGCCGAAGTCACTACGTACCAGGCGGGCATGTGTGGCAAGTGCTGAGAAGCACCAAGTTTTGGAGGATTAGTCATTTGACTTACAGAAGAATGTAAGAGGCTCAGAGCTGTTGTTCTGACATATGGAAAATACAGCTGTAAGAAGCAGAGAGGCCTGAGCTGAAAGCAAAGGTCTTTAGACTTGTCTATGTTGCAATTTTCTGTCATAACCATTCCACTATCCTCTGATTCAAAGATGTCCATTGAAAAAGTGCATTATCTTAAATACACCCATCTCACCTGTTATTATGACACCATATCTGGCTTTCAAGGAGTCATGTAATGTTGCTGCACTGGATTTTGCACTCACAGCAGTCAAGCAGCAACATAATTACCTTTCACTAAGATGAAAATCATCTGTTTTCAAACTGTGACACCTCTCTGGGAGAATCCTGCATGCTGTTTTGCAGGGTGTGTCACTACTTCCAGTGACAAAATGTAGTCCTGATGTGGTTCTGCATCAGAAGGGGTGTGGCACCCTGGGGTATTGCTGCTTGGCTGCTCAACGGTATACCCCCTCTTGAATAGCGGAAATACTGTCGGCAGCCACACCTGTCTCTGCACGCACACAAACACAACCTTCCTCTCATACAGTAGCTGTTCGTGCATACGGCTCGCCAGTAGCAGCTTAGCTCCTTGTCGACCTTGAGGGATCGATGCAGAGGTGGTACAGCAGAGCTGAGTGGCCATGTGGAAGCTCATAAATAAGAATGAAGGATGGCCCCAGGGGCCCAGAGTGAGGGTGTGGGGGCCATCACGAAACACCCCAGTACAGTGAAGCACGACATAGACACTTGGCTGCCCAGCGCCCCCTCACCCATCTGGAGATTAATTACGCCTGTTTCCACATTACCATCCAGGCCCCCCTCTGGGGAACCTTGACTCCTTCAACCCCATATGCACTCGTCTTCCTCCACCCACCGCACCATCCACCCACACACTGTAGGCCACATCAGGGAAACAGGCAGGTCACTGTAACTCAATCTTGTCTTTTACAACTCCATGAAAATCCAGCAGGATACAGATTACAGTATTTATGGTACTGATACGGTGCCTTAGAGCCTGAGAATTCATATTCTTGTCATCAACTATCATTTAACAGAATCTCTTTCTTCCCACCCCATATCTGTAATCACATGCTTATGCAATGTTGGAGCAGACGCTGGAGCTGTTTTTGCATTAGTGTTCCCTGCATGATGACACTGCTGCGCTCATCACTCACCACTCTGCCCTCAGAGCTTATGCTGCCATTGGATATTGATAGGGCCCTTGAAAAATCACCCTCATAGAAAGCATTCTGCCAACAAGACCCATAAAGTAAACTGTGGATCTATAGAGAGGGTTAATGGTGCTTAAAACCTGCCAAGCTGCACACCCCGACATATCAGCCACCAATTATGTGGTAGTTGTGTTTCTTTTTGCAACAGATAAGTGTCATTTATAGCAAAAAAAATCTCACTTCAAGCTTTTCTAGTTTTTACGAAGAACTTTCATTAGAAACATCCATCTTTAAAGTCACAATCATGTTCAGAGAGAGAATATGCTGCGGCATAATACCTTTGTTTTGTTGAAAGTTTTGAAACTAATGCTGAATTTGCTCAGATATTTAAATCATATCCTTTTTTTTTTGCTTTCAGCTGGTCACACTCACAGACAGCGTAAACCTTTAGTCGGTACATATTGTTTGTGACGGGCATGAAGCTCAGTTGCATCCTTTTTTGTATTTATTTCACACATTCCTCCTTTCTTTAGTGCATGCAGATAAAACACTGAGTTGAATCCATTTCTGAAGGAAGAGACATTTTCTGTGTAGCTATAAAACTGAATGCCATGGCAGCGAGAGCAGCTGACATTTTGGCTAACCTTGTAAAAAAGTGCTGACAAAGTCTCTTTCATTCTGTTTACAGCAGGGTAATATGAGAATTGTGTGTTCAGGTATGGGGACATTCCTTGAATCACAAAGTATTTAGCAGTCTGGCCTTTGAGGTGACCTGAGAAAAGGTCACCATTGTTCCACCCAAAATCCCCGCGGGCTTCTGTCTGTCATGAGGATTAAATGTGATTTCAGTCGTATTCCCTTGTTAGTGTATCATAACTAAATTAAATACAGTGCATTACAGTGACACAGAAATTAGAGTGTGCCTTCATTCCACAATGGTATGTATTTACAAGTAAAATGGAATGTGTGGGGGGGTGAATTTTCTGACTAGTGTAAATTAAATCTTTCAGTTTCGTTAGATCATGCAAATGCAAACACATACCTCCTACTATGTCAAAAATTCTTGATTGCTGTGGTTGTCCCAAATTATAATTAACCGAATACATTTATTTTGACCCATGAATCAGAAGCAATCTTTTAGTGTTTCAGAAGATTAGAAAAGATTTCTCATCATATGAAGAGATAACTGGACAGTTAACACATGAATAGGTTGCTGTGTCTTTAATTTAGTTAGTTTGTTGTTGCATTTTGTTAAATTACATAATAGGTTATGCATTCATTAACTGAACTTTTAAATATTACCGTAAAGCTCTTGGGACTAGCCCATAAACTAATCTGCAATTAAAAATACAGCTAAATGCAATAAACAAAATGAGAACAGTAGGTGTATGAGGGAAAAAAGGCCCTTCTAGGTGATCCTCAGTAAACAATACAGTCATGCTGGTACATAGTATATTAAATATGTTAAATAAAGTAGCTAAATCTGTGTAATGCTTTACCATCAATACTCCTTTGATATGTCCCACATCAGCTGCCAGCAGATTAAGAGAGGGAGAGGGGGGTTGTTTGCAGCAAGCCTAATTATATGCTTGTTAATTGTTAAACTCATTATATCTGTATATATTATTAGCTTCTTATGGAATCTACCTCACAGGTGTTTCCCCTGAAGGAGCCACAATAATATATGAAAAAAAAACTAATTAAAAACCTTTTTTTAACACTTCACAAAATTTAGAAAATATAAAACTGCTGGGGTTAGAAAACAGGCTCCTCAAGCCAGATTTGGTGCTCTGGTGCACAAAATTTCCATGCAAACTTTGGTTTGATGTGTGAATTAATGATAAGGTTTGATGAGAGGATTAAATCTTAGCTTTCAAATTCCCCAGAACCACCATAAACTTGACATGATCAGGAGTTATCTTTTCCTCCTACCCAAGCCCAAAGAGATAGCACTTATTAATTGCTGCTGCAACAAAAATTCTTAACTTTGTACTTGTGCTGACGCTTGTACATTCACTGGCTTTATCTAACCATTCTTGCATGACTAAGAACTTTTTTTTAATATTATTTTATTCTCTTTTCCCCCCTCTGCTCATACCCTTCCAGTCCCAGTCTCTGCGGTGATATCTCTGTTTCCATCTCTGTATCTTGTCCTCTCTGTCCGTCTCACTTGCTTTCTCTCATTTCTGACTTTCAGCCTCAGAAGCTTGTAAGGTGAAGATAGCTGACAAGCCCAGCTACGTTCTCAGTGAGAGCATGACAGATGTCGTCTACCCTCGCCTCCATATGCATGTCGAGGTTGTTGTTGAGAACTTGTGACTGCTAGCGCTGTCAAAAAAAGAAACCTCTCCATCATCTTTATTTTTTCCTCATGTTTCAGTTTCAGTTCCACCCTCACTCTCCAAGACTGCGTAAAGTTTGGTTGGAGGGAGACAACAAACACAACTTTGATTTTGTTTATTAACTTCAAGTGTCAGCCTAACTAAACCCTCCCTAAATCTGGAAACCTCTCTGTAAGGGGGGAGCACTTTTCAGCAGCATGTCTCAGAACACTGTAGAGTTTACACACCTTTCGTTCCTTGCTCTGCAGTGCAGTAAGAGGGGGGGTGTGCTCAGTCCTCACTGTTTGCTTGGGGCATGTATTGATCTAACCATAGGCATGCTGCTCTTGAAATGGCACCAAAAGCTGCACAGAGAGTCGCCATGTTGACAAACACATTTCAGGAGTCAGATGGACAACAGCAAGATGTTATGTCATTATAGATTCCCCACTCTTTCCTCTACTCCACTTTGTTTCCCAGTGTGTTTGTGCCCCTGTCCATCTCCGGATCCAGAACAAGATGACCTCTGAAAACAAACCTTGACCTTGCTCACTGGGGGACGGTGGTTTACTCACTGCTGGCCTGGGCCTATATTGTGAAACTCTGGATCCACTCATAAGTACAGAGACTCTGCCATAAATCAAAAGGAATAACGGTTGTTCCTCTCTGCTCTTCTCTGAGGTTATTAATGATGTGTGCTGAGAGAGCTGAGCTGGACAAAGCCGAAAGCCTGCTGCTGCTGCTGCTGCTGCTGCTGCTGCTACTGCTGCTGCTGGGATCTACCCCCTCAAATCCCAGTGTGGGCCTTGCCTTGTATTTAAAACCCCTAATTCTGTTGAGCTACACAAATGTGTGTACGTGGCGTGTGTGTGGATTAAAGTACGCACGTGTATCGTGTTTTTTTGTTTTGAACAAAGTGATCACTTTGACAGATCTAAAAAAAAAAATAGCCCCCCAGTCTGCTTCATGTGGAGACAATGCAAATCTCATAATCCCCACATTTTTGACATGGCATGATTAAAATGGGAGCTGGGAGCAAAAGGGAAAGAAAGAAAAGCACTGTGACATGCAAATACTTTGTAAAGTCTTAGTTGGATGAAAGTGAATGACAATGGAGGGTTGAAGCTTGAAAATATTTATTGCCAGACAGCTGAATGATGGATTCTCCTGCAAACATTTGTTCCTGTGTAGAAAAGGGGGGGTTTAACAGTTAATGTAAGGGTATGACTCCATAGTGCACACATGGGTCAGAGTGTCAGAGAATAAGGGTGAAAGAAAGGATCATTGGCTTGGGAAATAGCAGATGGTGCCTGAGGCAATGTTACATGTTCAAACAGAGACTGTGGGAACCAATAAGATCCCCTAGATCCAGTTTCTTGTGCTCAGCTTCCATTTTTGGTGTCTGAGCAGCCAAGTACCAAAAAAACAGCATCTCGACAGCAACAGACACTGAGACCAGCCAGGTCGACGCTGATGGATATCTTCTTTAGCACTAGCTTACAGAACCTTTATCAATAAATTCAAAGACGATGATAACATACTCATATGAATTTTGTATTTACATGATCATGAAAATAACTATTTTGTTGGTTGTTTATAAGTTAGGATAATAGAAATAAGTAACAGTAAATATGATGTTTTTGAGGGAATGTTTGTTATTCTGAAAGGCCATGGATGTCATCTAATTATTGATTCATGGCTTTTACTCAGTGGTATAAATCACCATGACATTTTAGTGTCTTGAGGGGGAAATTACATTGCATTTGATAGTCTACTGTTAAAGACTATGAAAAGGAGGTTGAGAAATAAACAGAAAATGTTGCAGTACTTGCTGACAACATGTATGGAGATAGGGTAATAGTTCATTTCTATTTTTTAAATATTTTATACTATTACTACTACTAGTTTATTAATACAGTTATGATTAGAGCTGTATTACTGTAGGGAGATGTAATGTATGTCTATGAATCATTGTATGTTTCATATTTAAACCGTACACATTTACATATTTACATTCAATTCACAGATGCTTTTGTTCAGAGTGACTCACTTATAAATAGTGCATTCAGTCTCCAGAGAAGCAAAGGCTAGATGTCATCAAGGCTTTTAACAGCATCTGCTTCCTTGCAAGCATGTTCATTCAGTCCATATTTTAAAAATTTTTTCTTTGTTTGCTTGTCTTTATGGAAATAAGATATTACTAAGTGCTGTTTTATAGTGTAGCCAGTCATGCAGATGCTAAAAACTGCAATGCAGTGTTAAGGTTTATTCATGACTTTGATGTTGAACACAGCAGTATTTTCACAGAAAGCCACTGTAGTAAACATAGAAACAGTGTAATGATTTAGAATAACCTTGGGATAGCCGAGCACCACACTGTAAAAAGTGGTGAAGAGAAGAACTCTGCAGGAACAGGCTGTTGCTGTAATGTGGGGTGAGAAAAGTCACTCATTGTAGGTGCTTGTACCCCATATCTTGCACTTGTGCTTTTTAATTTGAGATAATTAAAAATCACTCCCCATTTACAGTGCTCAGGGAAGGTTATGCTTACAGAAGATGTCAAAAGGAAAAAGTGTTATATCTGTTTCAAACGGCCACACTGAGGTGAGGTGGAAAGCCATTTGTCACAGCAAAAGATGAGATGCAATTATTGTAAAACAATTCTTAAATATGAGCATAACTGAATTTTGGTTCATTTTTCCTGCAAGACATTCATAGTATTATACAAGGTTACTTATGCACAGTTTGTCTCACCGAATATCGACTTCTACGATATCATCTACACATTTCCCGAGGCTTTCACCTCCCTTTCTGCTATTTGTGTTGTTTCCCTTCGCTATGGGAAGCAATAACCTTAAAGCAGCAACCTACACACTGAAACTTTCAAGTTCAAGATTTGGATTGTGAGATAAGGAAACGCTACTGTTTTTTTTCAGTGAGTTAGCTATTTCATTGACTGTGCTTGTTTTCCTGAATGCAAATGTTCCACCAAAATAATTCCCCCATCACTAAATTGCAGGGTCATGGTTTGTTGCATCCTGGGCTTAGCACTGCCCAAGATGACTGGCTGATTTACCAAAAAACAAAAAACACAAACAAAAACATCTATCTATCTATCTATCTATCTATCTATCTATCTATCTATCTATCTATCTATCTATCTATCTATCTATCTATCTATCTATATATATATATATATATATATATATATATATATATATATATATATATATATATATATATATATATATATATATATATATATATATATATATATACAGTGGTATGGGAAAGTTTGGGCACCCCTGATAATTTTCAAGATTTTCCTTTATAAATCACTGGTTGTTTGGATCAGCAATTTCAGTTAAATATATCATATAGCAGATGAACACAGTGATATTTGAGAAGTGAAATGAAGTTTATAGGATTTACAGAAAGTGTGCAATAATTATTTAAACAAAAGTAGGCAGGTGCATAAATTTGGGCACCCCAACAGAAAAATTACATCAATATTTAGTAGATCCTCCTTTTGCAGAAATAACAGCCTCTAAATGCTTCCTATAGCTTCCAATGAGGGTCTGGATTCTGGTTGAAGGTATTTTTGACCATTGTTCTTTACAAAACATCTCCAGTTCAGTCAGGTTTGATGGTTTCCGAGCATGGACAGCCCGCTTTAAATCACACCACAGATTTTCAATAATATTCAGGTCTGGGGACTGAGATGGCCATTCCACAATGTTGTACTTGTTGCTCTGCATGAATGCCTTAGTAGAATTTGAGCAGTGTTTAGCGTCTTGTTGAAGTATCCAGTCCCGGCGCAACTTCAACTTTGTCACTGATTCTTGAACATTGTTCGCAAGAATCTGCTGATACTGACTGGAATCCATGCGACCTTCAACTTTAACGAGATTACCAGTACCTGCACTGGCCACACAGCCCCACAGCATGATGGAACCACCACCAAATTTTACTGTGGGTAGCAAGTGTTTGTCTTGGAATGCTGTGTTCTTCATCCGCCATGCATAACGCCCCTTGTTATGTCCAAATAGCTCAATTTTAGTTTCATCAGTCCACAGCACCTTATTCCAAAATGAAGCTGGCTTGTCCAAATGTGCTTTAGCATACCTCAAGCAACTCTGTTTGTGGCATGTGCACAGAAAAGGCTTCTTCTGCATTACTCTCCCATACAGCATCCCCTTGTGCAAAGTGCACTGAATAGTTGAACGATGCACAGTGACACCATCTGCAGCAAGATCATGTTGTAGGTCTTTGGAGCTGGTTTGTGGGTTGAGTTTGACTGTTCTCACCATCCTTCGCCTCTGCTTATCTGAGATTTTTCTTGGCCTGCCACTCCGGGCCTTAACTAGAACTGTGCCTGTGGTCTTCCATTTCCTCACTATGTTCCTCACAGTGGAAGCTGACAGCTGAAATCTCTGAGCTAGCTTTTTATATCCTTCCCCTAAACCATGATGTTGAACAATCTTTGCTTTCAGGTCATTTGACAGTTGTTTTGAGGCTCCCATGTTGCCACTCTTCAGAGAAGATGCAAAGAGGAGAACAACTTGCAGCTGGCCACCTTAAATACCGTTTCTCATGATTGGCTTCACCTGTGTATGTAGGTTAAGGGTCAGTGAGCTTACCAAACACATTTTGTGTTCCAGTAATTAGTGCTAAAGGTATTCAAATCAATAAAACAACAAGGGTGCCCAAATTTATGCACCTGCCTACTTTTGTTTAAAAAATTATTGCACACTTTCTGTAAATCCTATAAACTTCATTTCACTTCTCAAATATCACTGTGTTCGTCTGCTATATGATATATTTAACTGAAATTGCTGATCCGAACAACCAGTGATTTATAAAGGAAAATCTTGAAAATTATCAGGGGTGCCCAAACTTTTACATACCACTGTATATATATATATATATATATATATATATATGTATGTATGTATAAATAATACAAACAAGCCAGAGTGCTTTATTCCTCTATAGCAGAATGATAATTAGGTGCAGCCAGACCATTTTCTATTGCTGACACAATGGTTCACAAGGGAGATAGATCTCAACTGCAAGACTAGTATACACTCACAGTGGACAAAACTAATACAAAGAAAGAAGCTCAAACTCCATTTATTTTCTGGTCAGTAGGCCAACTAATGCATTAATGTTTGAGTTTTGATTTTGAGGAGTTGCAAAAATTGTTAATTGTATACTGGTGGCAGGAAGGTGATGACGGTGGTTAACTAAGACTCTGCTGAACCATCCAGTGAGCTATGGAGGTAAATGAATTTTTATTTATAGGCATTGTCATTTGCAAGATAAAATATGTATTAAGCTGATGATGCAAAGAAATGATTTAAAGTGCAGAGCATCCAGAAAAAAATGCTTGTGCAGCTGACGCATTACTCTTGTCAATTCAACTGATGTAAATTCAATTCAGTTCAATTCAATTCAGTTAAATGTGCTTTCTTGCCAGGAAAGTTACGACAATATTGCCAAAGCATAAATGAAAATACGATTATAACTACCAAACAAACAAAACACATGTATGATTCAGTAAGGGAAAAGCACAAAAACAACAACAACAACAAAAACAGTAATTCTGTCTATTTTTATAAACCATTGGTTGCTGTCGAGACAAAAGTTGTCTGGTAGTTTGTGACCCACGTCCTTGCTCTGTCAAACATTACATCAAGACTAAAAGAAAAATCTAAAATGTTCCTCATAGTAGAAAAAGAAAAGCAAAGAGTATAGAGCCCTGAATAGAAAGGAAAACAAACAAATGACAAGTTGGGTATAAAAAATAGTATTATGTTGACTAAATCTTTAACTTTGGCCTTGAGCACATGTCACGCTTATTTTTATGAGAAAAACCAAAGCAAAGGAGGAAGGCAAAGAAAAGCAAAGAAGCAGACAGAACAGGTGACACTGGAAGACTCTCCAATGAAAATGACTTTGCTGATGTCTGCTGCATAATAGAAGTTGACATCTGCAGGTGTCAGCAGAATTTTTTATGGAATGTCCCCCGTCTCAACAGAGTGTCACAGCAGATATTTCATGTCAACGGGTGGATGCAGAGAATCTTCCCAGCCCTGTCACGCTCTAACCTCTAAAAAAGGCCGATATCAGCAGGGTAACCTGTAATCCCACATGGGCACACGCTGACCTGACCTGTGCTTTCAGGAGAAGGTCACAGTAACCAAACCCCACCGTCCATATCTAGAAACAACACACTGAAACAGACATATTTGAAAACACGTGTGTAATTAATTTCCCTCAGAACTGGGCCACCTCCAGATTAAGCTTTATGCTGATAGGTTGAAACAGGACTCTGACCCAGAGTACTGTGTCTCTTTGTATGAACTGTTCAGCATGCTAAATTAATGTAATTTTGTTCTCCAAGGGTTTTCAATGTGGAACTAGGTTTAGGTAATTAAGTAAATTTCAAGCAAAAATGAACACATGATATATCGATAAATAAACCCTGATTTTCCCAGAAGAGATTTATTTTCACACAAAACATACATATATCCACACAAAAATCACACCCATCAGTCATGTTACTGCCAGTGTCCCAATCTATAAACACACTGAAGTAGGTCTGAATCTGTTCAACGGTGTCAGTGTTGCAGTTTCTGTTGGGCTACCATGTGAGAAGGAAATCTTTGCTAATGTGAACTCTTTTTTTCCCCATTTTCAGGTAGTGTATCTGCAGCCAGATTGCAATAATGTGAGGTGTGGATTCAGGGGCTGATCTGTGCTGTTTGCTATTGCGACTGTGGTTTTGTGATTGTGGTTTGTGTGGAGAGGACAAGAACAGGGAGAGACGGAGTGACAAAGAGTAATGGCCGTGGCTGTAATGGTTGTGGTAAAATTAGATCTAATGACACAGAAGGCAGAGAATAATGTATTCCAGCAAGTCTCGTGTGTGTGTTTAAATGTGTCTGCATAAATGGATCTGAGCAGACTTGCTATCAGCTTCTATGACATGAGAGTGTGATGTGTGAAATGCAGGAAAACCTGATATGTATGGCTAGTATGAGTATTTCATTTGGCTTGAAATTTATCCATAATTTTGGATCTGTGAAGACAGAATCAACCACTTTCAGCGTTTTTTGCTGTATATTGCAGTATTATGCTAGATTCACACCATGCATAATGGAACAAGAAAGCTGCCCCTTATTTACTTGGGTGTGTTTACACCTTAGTCCAAGGTTATCAGTCATTTTACCAACCTTGTAGTCATAAAGAGCCCGAATTAAACACTTTCATTGAGTTACATGTTTGTATACATTCATTTCCACTGAAACTAGTATTTTCTGAATGGATTTTTATTTGCGTTGTTGTTAGATTGTATTTGATTTAGCTGTCAGTAGTGGCAGATTTGCTAACAGTGGGTTGGTACTGTGTGTACTGAGTTCTTTTCACGAAGTGGGATGTATCGTTCCTGATTCTCTGATTCAGAATCATAAATCAGAGGTGGAGGGTAATTTTTTTTTTCACTTGACTGTAATTACTATTTAATCAATATGACGTGTGCACAGTTTTAATCCTAACACGGATTCATACCAGGTGCTTCAAGGTGGCCTGCAACACTCTAATTACTACCCCCCCTTCTTACTCATCCTCTTGTCTAGTCTGCACATCCGTCCTGTGTGAATCCTTGTATAGCATGTGTGTGTGATTTTGAGAGCTTTGATCTTTCCCCGGATGCCTCCTGGTGTGAGGGTGGGAAGCTCATTAGCTTTGCCTTTCACCTGTCTGTAGTAGACAACAGGACTAACCAAGCACTAATTAAGTCACACGTGAATACTGTGCTCTGTTGTGTATCTGAAATATTGAATATTTCCTCCGTTCCATTGGCATGCAAAGTATATAGAGTTTGATGATGAACTGATAATACAGCCGTCATTAGCATGATTGCAAGGCTAAATGTACTCGGTCTATTCAGCAGTGAAATAAAGATAAACTTTAACCCTTAATTGTAGCAAATATGCATCACACGTTCTAAATATATCTCATTTTTCTTTGCTTTGGCTGGATGTTGTATTAATTAACCCATTATCTTATCCTGCTGGATGTTTGAGATGCACGTTGCTTCAAGTATAAGCTTACTTCATGTTAACAGGGAAAACAAATCATTTATAATGTGATATCTTGTTAATTGCACCATCACAACACTGCATTTATACAAATGTGTTAAACTTGCTGGACTCCCGAATCAGCAACATAAGTATGCTGTTATTCTTTCATTTGTCCACCTTTAGGAATACCTTCTCTCTGGGGCTCTACACTTACAATGGAAAGCAAAATGCTGTCTTTTTTTTGTTTAATTTATGACTCTGCAGAATGGTGCACAATAGGTAAAATGCAGGTTTGATGTAAGTTTGCATCTGCTATGGCTCTATTGGGCCACGCTATTGTTTCCATAGTGTGTGGAGCTCTGCAGAAATGAGCGGAAGTGCGTAAAAAAAGCTTTCCAGGGCGCTGCAATGACATCCTACTGTATTTATCACCTCCTCGTCCTTCCCCTGTTCTCCTACTGAGCTAGGTGAGTCACATACTGCTTTCAGCTTTTCATTATCCCTGTTCTGTCAGTCTCTACATTTCGTTTTTATATACACCCTCCCTCCATCTATCTCATTCTTTCCTTTTCCATCTTGGACTCCAGGAGACTGCCAGTTCTGGAAGGATGAGCTGAGTTTGAAAACCAGTCATTCGGATAAATTAGTGTACTTTTAGAGGTTTCTCCATCCTTCTAGGACATGCAAAATTAGGCCTTAAAGAAGACAGAAGACGGGGGGATTGGAACAGAAATTAAGAGAGTCAGAAGTGAAAAGACAGACAAAAAAGAATGAGAAAGACAGACTGAAAGAGGCTATACATGAGGCGGCCCTTTGTCCTTTATTAGGTCGATATCTCAATCTCAGTGTCTGCGATGCAGTTCTGTCATGCTTTATCAGGCTCTTCTCCTCCCTTTCCACAGAGAAAAGCCCTCAGAAAACCATTTACTCTTTTTCTTTGATGTGAAGAGCTTAATGTCATTCTGCTGCCTTTCTCTCCATATTAAAATAGAGATTCCTGAGCTTTCAGATAGCTGTGATAATAGCAGAATTGTAACCAAGAGCTGATGCAGAAATTGCTCTGCGGCTAATAAAGTGAACTTGAATACACTCCTATTAACTTTTTTTTTTGCTACCGTTACAAAAGGTCAAGTGAGGGGAATTACCTGAGAGAGATGAGCTTTATCCTTGAGGAGAGAGACAACGAAAGAAAGATTAATTTCACTAACTGTATTTGTGACGATCTCCTGAAGCACCTAATTAATTATAGCCATAACGAGCGGATAGGGAAAGTGCACAAATTCCCCTTGTAGCCATCGGTCACGTGTTGGGGGGATTTGATCTTGTCACTGTTTGTTCTAGCTGTAATTAATTTGCTACCAAGTGGAAAAGAGACTAACCAACTTCTGGTTGTTGGGAGTCCATATTTAGGCCATACTTCTGAGCCTTGTTAATATGTGCATTGTTTCATAGATTTGCAAACAATAACAGTTTCAAACGTAATGTTTACCTTTTTCAGTTTGTTATACTGGAATGGTTTTGTGCACTTATAGCAAGATAAGTGGTCCAAAATCTAAATCCCTTCTTATCCTTTGCCAGTGTTTAATTTCACAATTATGGATTAAAGAATTTTGAGTGTGTGACTGAGTAAACAGAAAAAAGCTTTTCACTTTCCACTCTCTTCTTTGATGGAGGAATTGGGCTTCAAGCCAGGACAGAGATTATGGACATCAAACATGTAGCAAGGATGGAAGATGCCATAGTTACAGTAAGCATTGGTAATATTTCTCTGAATGTCTTGTCTGCTGTGAAGCACAAAAATAGATATTCATCCATGATTGCATTATTTTGCTTCAATATCATATAGGGAGCTGTGATACTGGACTTCTGCTAACATCTGATAAACGCAAATTTTCTGGCTCATTTTGTTCAGTTGCTGATGAATGCACATGTTTTTTCCACCTAACTGCAGAGAACATCAAATCTCTCCTATAGTGGAATTAACATATGATTATGCCTATTCTTTCTGCCATGGAACAAAGACATGACAAATACAGCGCTTTTCAAATGTACACCTTCACTTGGCAAAATAAGAAAACTGCTTCAACTTGCATGTAAAAAATATCCCAACACATTAAACATGCTATATTTGTTTTTATGTAACATTTTCAAATCTAACTGTACATTTTTAGCATTATGTGTTGATTTTGGGGTCGTTAATGACCAATACTGATGATCAGAATGAAAATCAGAATCAGCTTTAGTGACTACTTAGCTCTTAAAGTAATTACACAAAATAAAACACACATGCAATTAAACAAGGACAACAGGTTATGGGAGAAAAATGAGTGTTAAACTACTATATACAATTACAGATATGTGTTAAAAAAAAGGGTAAAATCAGAGTTTTAGTGCAACAGTATATAAGAATTCAGTGCAAAATTACAGCGAACCAAGATTTAGTGCAAATAAAGTTGTTAATAATAAATCTAGAATTATTGAAACCTTATATCCATGAGGAAGGTTAACTATAGTACAGTGGAACAGAGAGAAGCATTTCTGGGATGAAACATAAACAGGTATGTGATATACAGTATATACAATGATACAGGGATGGGATTCAAAGAGACTAATTGAAATGTTCATGCAAGTGTTTTTTCACATCTGCTAAGGTGTCACTTTCTCCCTAAGGGCCCTTTTTTGAGTTATGAAATTAGCTCTGACTGTCAAGATGAAGTTGCTCAAAGATATGTGGCAGGTAAAATGTCTGAAAGTTTGTCTTTAGTTCTGATATTGAAATGTTTGAAAAGCTACACAATTTCTACAGTCATGTGGCACATTGTGGCTGGCAGAGCTCAATTCAAACCACTGATAACTGCATTTTTATGTGTCCTAGTATTTTCAATGCAATGAATAGTATAAATATTGGTACATACATTCAGAAAAGTATTCTTGGTTCTGTGCTCATATGCACACCTAAAAGTGGTATATAAGTATTATGTTGAGAAGTCTAAAAACTCAGTGTTTTGACTTGACAGAAGTTTCCTAAATCCTTTTAGTGCTCCAGTTTTCACCAGAGCTCCAAATTAAATAATTCATGAAAAGAAATCCCCTGTAAAACAAACGAGTCATACAGGAAAAGCTTAGCTTTTTGCTAAACAAAAGCTTGTTTGTAACATAGCTGATTTTTTTAAACTGCGGTTTATTTGGATGACGGATCATGGAGATATCAGGGTGAGTCTTACAATATTGAAAAATAGACAAGATCAGACAAAAGATCATCATATTACTGTAGTTAATTCTCGTGTTTTAACACATGTCCTTTTTGCAGAGATGATAAAATCTATAACCTCATAGTATTGTTTCATATTTTGACCCTCCCACCCCAAGACCTCTGACACTGTTCTGTGCCAGAGGACTGCATGATTTCCAGTGTGAGAGATTAGAATGTAGCCTGGTTATGAATCTTCTGCAGTGCTGATTTAGTAACCAAGACTCCAGCAGTCCTCTGACAGCTGTGATTTGTTGATTTAATCAATCTTCTCCTTGTAGACAAATGCGCACCTTTGAACTGTTTGATATTCAGCACCCATCTGCAGTCGTGGTCCCTTCTTGGTATGTTTCAGTTGTATCTCAGAATCTAAGATTGTCGATAATTTTCCTTGTAATAAAAGTGATTTTTTTTTTTGGGGGGGGGGGGGGGTTCTAACCATATTATTATTAATAATTGCCTTTTTCTTCACTGTATTTTCAATTTTTACATTTGCCCCATTTTAAGATCTCACACTTTGGCCACTTAGGACAAACTACTTCCCATAGAGGTTCATTTGTTCTCTCATTTGGTGTGGTTTTAAATGCTTAACACTTAGTTTGGTTTAGATTTTTGTTAAATGCAAACTTGAGATGATTAATTATTGAAAGCTGAAACAATCCACCCATTAATTACTTTATTTTTTAATCAATACATTGATTTATTACTTTGTGGGGATTCTCTTATACTGGTCCTCCTGGTCTCTCGTGTTAATACATCTTTGTTCTAACTGAGATAGCTGGCCAAATCGATTCTAAATGAGATGTAATAAACAGTGATTGGGTGTTAAAGACCTTCAGCACCCTGATTTTCAGTTCAAATGGGAGCATGCCGATTTTTGTGCAGCTGGAAGATTGATGGAGCACCTACATCCAAAGTCTCATCTCACCATGGCTCATCCCAGTCTCACAATCCAGTGAATTAAGATCCTGACTGCCCTTTCAGTTCTGATTTGCTTATTGATCACAGATTTTCATCAGTCTTAAGTATTGAAGTATTGCTGAGAACAGGGCCATGAATCTTATCCCAAATAGCACCACATGCTATAAGTTATAGCCAAAAACAGGGGAGTCTTGCCCAGTGGAAGCCCAGCCTTAACCTGTCAGACTGGCGCTAACATTGTAAATCCAGGCTCCGAAGCCTGTGATGGATATGTGGGGATTGAAGTGATGGCCTTAATACCACCAGACTGACCTGCAGGTTAATCACAATGTGCTGTTTAAGCAGTCTAGCACCAACAGCAGCACACGTACCCGCACACCTCGGACAGACATACACGCTCATCACGGACACAAATACTCACGCTCACACACATACAAACAAACTACACCTTTCCTGTACTTTTCACTGCATGTGTGTGACTAATAGCTCAACAGTAGATCACGTCACAAGCACATGGCACACACTGGCCTACACTGCTTGTCATTGTGTTCTCAGGAGAAGGGGAGGGTCTCTGCCACACTGACCTTTCATTATGCTGAATTAACATGTCAGTCAGTGTCCATTCTCCTGGGGGCACTACGTATAGAACAGGGGATCACCCATGGAGTGTATATTCTGCACTTGTAATGTTTGTAAGGTCACTATGTCGCTATCTTAGTCATTTCATTCACCCGAGTGCATGGGGTTCCGTTGGTGTTGAGTGAATGTGTCTAACTGGTTCCTGACTTGTTATATCACGGTCAGAAAAAAAACATGAAAAATGTTTTTTCTTTTGCTTGAATTAGAATCATTCATTAGCCCACTTATATGCATGCTGAACATAATCTCTTAAACTGCATTGACTGCACATGCAAAGCAGTCTTTCCGTGTGAGAAGGCTTTTGCTGCACTCCCAATTTCTGGAATGAATATGCTGACTGGACATGCATAATACATGAGAAAATGGGTGCTATTGCAATGCGCGTTTTTCAGTGGCAGTCCCCTCTGCCTCTCCATGTAGCCAAAACGGACACTTATATGCACTAAAGGGGACATCACAGCACTGGAGGCCCATGGCCTTCGATGCAATGCCAGAAAGGAAGGAGGGAGGAAAAAGAAAGAGGACAAAAAAAATTCTCAGAAGCCCAGAGATGCTACTCATTATTGTTGGCCTTTCTCTCTTTTTCCCCCTGTTTTCACTGCCTCTCCCTTCCTTCCCGCCGTCAGTCAGCCTCTGGCCCTTTAGCAAGCATCCTCCTCTCTCCCACTGGGTTCCCACCAGTCAGTGGATCTGGCCTGGATGCTGGCACTAAGCGCTAATTACACTGTCTATCTCACCACAGTGACAGCCATGGCCAAGAAGATCTCTACTCCCTTGTTTGCTAATCCACAGCTGGGGTAACAACACTTCAGTGAATACTTGCAACTGACTGATGAGTTTAAGTTGACATTTAGCAGCATACAAGCATAACTGATGGAAATTCTTAGACCACAACAAAACATCCGTCACATCCGTTGACATAATTCCACCAAATGCATGTCATTCAATGCATTCGCTAGAATTATGACAAGCTTATTGTCGTGTCTGTGCTGTAGATATTGTAGATGATTCCATTTGACTTAGTGTCTTGTGTGGTATATATAATGTGAATGATGCAAGGCCCAAATCCAGCAAGCAAATCAGTGGTCATGCACATGCTTTGTGTGTTACATAACCACTGGCACATAAGCATCAAGTTGCAGATGTCTGAGGAGACATGGGGGAGCCCCATTGCAAGTAAAAAGATCTTTTACATTGTAATCCACTTTACTATCCCTTCTTCAGATTGTAAACTCCCCCAATCCTGTTACCTTAAGCCTTCTTTTCCAATTTGACGCTGCAGGTTGCCAAGCTAACTGCGGTTAGAAGGGTAGTCATCACCATGTGTCCTCGAAGGACTCGTATCTGGAGGACAGCACCTGCGTGGCTGCGGTTGCTCATGTTGATCACATGTTTGGTCATGCTTCCTCTTCCCTCACATAGCCAGGATAAAGGATATGCTAATGTACAAATAAACCACAGCAGTGTTGCAATGTTAGTTTGCTCACTAGTAAACTGATGTTTTCTGAAGACAATGGACAATAGTGTTTGTTCTTTACTCCATGGAGAGTGGCCATGGGAGACAAAAACAAGCCAGATTCCAGCCCACACTGACTAAACACATTGAGTCTGCTTTGGCCCACTTTTATCAAAAAAGAAGACATTTTTGTTTACTGAAACAATGTCGTTAAAATTTTAGCTTTGATCATGGGTTTATTGTTTGCTCACATAAAGGAAGGTAAAGTCACATACTGTATATTCACAGCTATTAACTCCTCTTCATCCTAAGAAAAATACAATCTTTAGTTTCATATGTTGTTGTCCACCAACTCACAGTGCAAATATCTGCCTCTTAGCTTCTGAATGCCCTAAAATGATGATGAGCGTTGCCTGTGTACTTCTGTTTGGTGCTGGGTTTGTTAGAGCTTTTTGCTAGTGCAGCTTTAATGAAAAACACTTTGAAAACTTTGAAATATGCTGAATGCACATGCTGCTGTTTTTTTTTGTGCAGAGCTAGACTGGAATTACCTTCCAGATCAGGTTCAGGCAAATCCTCAAAGACAATATGAGATTTGGTCATGTGGGAATCTGTCAGCAGCAGGTCATTCTCATTTTAAGCCTAAGCCTATTCAGTTCCAAGACTAAAGTCGTTAGTGCTTTCTGTTTGTCATTTTGACTTGCTCTCCTTTTCCCAACCACTGTCCTCTGACACCTCATGCTAACGTTGGAATTAAAGGAGCTTTAATTAAATCCTGGCAGCACACTGTATATGTGATTGAGTCTGAGGACACAACGTTATTTAAGAAGAGCTTACACGCAATCAGCCCTGCAACAGGTTGTTATTTGTCTATTTGAATCTACACTGACAGGTTTTTCAGTAACATTTGCAAACCTGAATAGCTCAGATGATGACAAGATTTTGGGCAATTTGGGATAAGATACAGCATTAATTGTAGCTTTCATATATGTGCCACTACTTTGATTTGCATAACTTTCTTGCAATTGCATGTTACAGCACATTGAAGGCAGACGGTCAACGGATGTGACAACCAGTCACCTCGCCGTCTCCGTGACAAGTTGCTTGTGTGTGAATGATATGTTCTGTATATTGCTTCCCCGGGAGGATGGCTTTTCAGGGAGATATACCATCACGTTGACGGGAGTGCTGATCTGCAAACAGGGACGAGATAAATGCATGTGTCATTCATAACCACATGGGATCCCTTCTTCACATGCCAGAGGACGGAAAATGAGAAGCAGTCAGGGCGTGACTGTGCACTGCATAGTGCAGGTTAAATAGTCCTGGGGACACCGGAAGCCATTTGAAGCTGTAGCCCTTTAAAACAGTTGCTGACCTGTACTGTATATTACAGTGCAATGACTATGGAAAAGATCGGTTTGGGTCAGCTCCATATCCTAAGTCAAGGTGATGTAAAAGAATCCGAGTCCTGTCTAAGTGAAGCCCTGCTGACTGCTGACCTTTGTGTCTTTTCCCATCTATCATGCTGAGCAGAGAATGTGTGTGTGTTGGTGGTGAAGGATGCTTGTGCATGTGCAAGTGAGGGACTTTGAAGGATTTGTCTTTGTCGTTGTGTTGCGTGAATGAGCAATCTGTCCTGCTCATATTCAGCCAAGCATATCCAGCCCTAGCCCCAGCCCTGCCTGTGGTGACAGGAAAGCTGTGGCAGTTTAAATCAGTTGACATTGTTCTGGCAGTGGGAAGTACTTATGCTGAGGATATATCTGTTTGTTTTCTGCCATCTGCAGCAAATACAGTTGCAATATCCCTGATACACACCAGTGTAGGTTCAGAGTAAAAGGTGAAAAGAGCAGAGGTATACAAATCTACAGATCACAGTAATACATACAATAATAAAAAAGCATAAAGACTAATGTAAAAAAATACATTTCAGCAACAATACCATTTGAAAAGCTAATGTTCGCTCTGAGGTTTTCATTGTCCCATCTCACTGTCCTCCAGTCTATAAGAGAGGGACTACTGCAAATATTTAGCTAAGACTTTAAATGAATAACATGTAAATTTAAGTTCACTTCAAACAATCATTCAACATTTTCACTGTCTTTCCAATAATTAGAAGATGATTGCACTCTCATACATATGTGTATGATAAGTATGAGGCAATAGGCTGAAGCTGATTTGCTTAAGGATTGTAAAATGGGGAATACAGCTAGCTTGGATTTGTACAGGATAATTACCAGCACCTACAAAACTCACAAATTATTGCATTATGCCTTGTTTGTTGAGCTCAAATAAAAACTGAAGTGTAAAAATTGCACAGTAGGCCTTTTTCCTCTGCAGGAACTTGTAGTACTTTGTAGAGCAGCCCGAACCTTTGTGAATGTTCTGACTGCAGGAACCACCCCTGTAGAACCTCTTTCAGTGTCAACAACGGTGAGAGACAAAACTACTATGAATACTCTGGAGTGTCCCTAAAAAACTGCTGTACAGGTCTTGATGCTAATTAGTTAAACTTGGAAAGGACAGTAACAACCATTTTCTACATTCATGATGTCTTCGTCAGCATATAGGCTAACATAACAAACCTCCATTCATCTTTATCGTACATCCGTCGAGAACTGGAGTTACATCTATTAACTGTCAGTTGTTGTTTTGGTGCGCTCTGAGTTAACGTCATGATAGAAGCTGCACATAATTCATTGCAGTGGAAACTGAGAAGCTACAAGGACAGATTTGGGAGCATTTCCTGCAAACGTTTACTCAACATGGTCTTAACCCTGAATTCCTGCTGGTAAAAACTACCTGTTTTTGATTCTTGCTAAGCTAAACTGGCTAAAACAGCTTCATATCTACCTTACGTGGTAACAAATTTATCTACAGTAATTCTTGACAAGAAAACAATATGAATTATTTTCTAACATCAAATTATTCTGATTCGTGAAAAGAATTCATAATTAGACCCCTAATATTGGTGGTCTTTAAGCAGAAGAAGACATATGATGAATTCTCATGGCTTGCATGTGGATGGAGCATGTCTAGTGAGTTTATAAATGTGTGCTATAACAAAAATAGCAATAGGGTTCAGCATTCCAACATCTGGGAAATGCTGAGGTGCAAGTGTCACCTCAGGGGTAGGTTATCGGTGTTTCTGTCTCCCACAGGGATAACAATGGTGTATGCAGTGCAGTGCAACAGATAACAGAGCTCAGACAGACAGTTGGATGTGTTTATCAGTACCAGAGGCGTTCCCCAAGGCTCCATATTAATGGTAGTCTTACTCTGCATCTTTATATTGCAGTCTTTGGAAAATGGCCAGTTAATTTCTTCTCCCTCCTCCCTTCTTCTCTCTCTGCCCTACGTGATCTCCTCCTTCTTCCCTCTTTCTACCTTTTCTTTCTCGTTTTTCTGCTGCTATTTGTACCCTCTCTTCCCTCCTCCTTCCATTTTCTCTATGGTCTGTCTTTCCTAGGTGCTCCTATTTCTACTGCATGCCATGGTGTACCAATCATCCTGTTGGTGCATGTGTGTCAGGCCTATCACTCTAGGCTGATATACTACGCCGGGGGGGAGACGAAGGTGCAGGAAATGGAGGTCAGAACTCATCGTTAGTGGCCAATGAATTCTTAATTAGGGCAACAAATGGTGCAGTGCTTCCAGCGTGGCTGGAGCCCTCCCAAAGCACCCGGGATCGGAGGCCAGTCACCTACACTCGCTGTTTTAGCTGATTATGTGCTGGACTGCGTCAAACATGAGTAATCATTCCGCTTTGTGAGAGTGTCTGCCGCATACACCGCAGACACATGAGTTCATGTGTCTGATCTTCTTGTTCAGTTTGTGTATGGAATGGCTGACTTATTGTTTTATGATGGAAGACACCCTGATTAAATGAGGAAATAGAGGAAGACCTGTTATAAAGAGGCTCTCAACAGGGTGTGAATGTGATATTCTGTGTGCCGTAAGTGATAATGGGGAGTACAGCTGTGTGAGTCTGACTATTTATGTACGTTTAATGAGGACACCAAGAATGCAGGCATTTTAAAGTACCAAGAGACCATTATTTTTCTCTTGCTTTCATGTAATTGAAACAGAACCAGCAATATGTTGTCAGAAAAGGGTCAAGACAAGAGCAGCAAAGAGAAACAACTTCACTCCATTTCCAAAAATTCTATTAAATGTAGGTCATGATTAGTCTGTTACAGTTTCAGTTCACTGCACAGCTTATTACAAATTCCGTCATTACTCTCAGGGTGCATTTAAAATTTAAGTAATAACATCATTATAGTGGAATATGACTAGTTTTACAATTGTCTGCATGGCATTTAGTGAAATCTGGCTACTGTGCTTTTTTTTGTGTGTGATCATAAAGCTCGGCTCGGAAGAAGATCTTATTAAAGTTTGTGGGATTGTCTATATCCCCATTGTCTTGGTGACATTGTCAGCTCTGAAAGGGGCAAAATCTTTCCCTTTTCTGGCTTTCTACCCCCAAGGCTCTGCAGTAAAGGATGATTCAAGTCAATACTTGTCTAATTAGCAACCCCACTTCTGCCTGCTTGCCTCACCGTGAACTGTAAAGACAGGGCAGCGTCTACTGGTCACGATATTTATCAATTCCTCCGACACCTCAAACCTGCTGTTTGAATTCACCACCTGTCAGACGTAGAAATCTTGGGTGTAAATGGAAAAATAAACCGTGTACGAGGTGTACCGGTACGTACGCTCTCTTGGTACATGTGCTATTTTCACCTGGTCTTACCTCCTTTTTTATCCCCTTCCATCCATCTCCTCCTTCCTCCCATCTGTCCTCTCATCCTCATGCGGTACATCAAACGTCCCCGGCCTGACTGTGTGCTGACAGGCAGCCCACTGACAAGCTCCCAGGCCATTCTGAGGGGAGCCGAGCCTCCCTTCACGAGGCCCTCGAAGAGACAGTGTCACAGCAAATCCACTCTGGAGGCTGGCCAGCCCAGTCAGGCTTATTCAGAGAACACAAAGGAAACAAGCCATAGGAGTTTTACTTTGTGCATCTGTAATGTGTATAAAGAAATTTTAGTTGACTGCAGTGACTCTGCAAGCGTCGCATGACAGTGAAAAAAGGAAAGAGATGCTTGAAAATCCAAGTAGTACAAACACTAAGTTACTATATTTTAAATGGGGCTTGCTAACCTGCTTGCTCACCTTTCCCCCCGAGCACAAATTGACCAATCACAACTCAGTGACCTTAACTAGGTGCCATGGCCTTGGCAAGGTTTGGATTTTGCCATGTTTAAGTGGTGTAAATGAAGCTCTCTAAACATTGATACTCAAACTATAGTATGCTCTGTTAATGTCAGTCAACATTTTTAACAAACGCACTGAGAACATTCACCTATTTCTGATTGAGACACCTGCTTGATCTCAAAATTAAGGACACAGTTTCTAATTTCTTTTTAACAGAATACATTTATTGGCAGATTAGAAGGCTTGTAAATTGTTTATTGATATCATCTGTTGGCATATTTTCAGAAATATGTCTGAAATGAAATTGAATATATAATTTTTGATAATATAACTAACAGCCAAACAAAAATTCTATTTATTAACAAACCCAAAGCATTTGAAGAAATGGCAGGAAAACTAATGAGGTGTGTTCCTGTCTGAGTCTCACTCTGCACATTGCTGGATTACCTCAGATGACTGAGCCAGGGGACAGGTTCGAATAGGAGTAGCCCCCAGGAGCCTTTATGTCATTTTATCCCATGTTAGTTAGAGTACAAACTGAGGGATTGTTTCCATTCCCTTTAATCTTTTCTATTCCGAACAGCTGACATGATGGCATGTGCATATTGTGTGTGTGTGTGTGTGTGTGTGTGTGTGTGTGTGTGTGTGTGTGTGTGTGTGTGTGTGTGTGTGTGTGTGTGTGTGTGTGTGTGTGTGTGTGTGTGTGTGTGTGTGTGTGTGTGAGTCACATGACTTCTTTCCCAATCTATTATTGAACATTCTGCCACACTCTGCCAAAGTCGCAGCTGATTAATAAGTAAAGACAAGACCCCAGAGGTTGAGACAAGCCCTGAGCAAATGACAAAGAAATAAATTCATTACAAACAGAATTAAATCTTACAAACTAAACTAACTTTTGCTTTTGTGGGTTCTGGCTTTCATTTGTCTCATTTGTTGTCATTTGTTTCATTTGTCAGCATCTCAGTAGTGCAATCACTGGTGCCCTTTGGCTAGAGCTGCTCTGAAATCATCTGAACCAATCAATCTCACTTAACTTTCCTCAGAAGCTTCTCTTTGTGTGGTCTCTGGGGAGGGGTTGGGTGTTGTGTTCTATGTGCATGTACATGTGTGTGTTAAAGAGAGAGGGGAGAGTGGTATTTAGATAAGTGCTCTCCAACTCCCACATCTCGACTTGTTTATGAAAGATGCGGGATTAAACATCAAGATATGACTAAAAACACAGTGCTGTCCTGCTATATCTGATTATATCTGACTATCCTCACACACACCTTGTGAAGTGCCCTCACACTTGCTTACATACACAAGGACACACCGGCACACATGGAATACACACACACACACACACACACACACACACACACACACACACACACACACGCACGCACACAGTGTCATCTTCAAAGGCACCCTGGGGCGGCATGGCCGACGTGACAACAGCCCTAATGAGCTCGCCTGAGTGGGTGACCCTGGCGCCTGGCGAGAGGAGTGGTGTCGCCATGGAGATGCGGAGGCGAAGGGTCTGAGTCATGGTGTCATGCAGGTGTTTTTGGAGGGGGATTAAACTCCTTAATTTTGTTTTAATGATTCTTACATGTATGCAACTACCCATATTGATATAAAATTAACATAGCAAGCTTTGGCTGTGAGGAATTTAGAGAAACTATATGAAACTAAACTATATTTATTATCAGATTAGACTGCGATATTTTCAGCATTACCTCGTTTCTGCTCTGTTCCATTGTCCTGTAACACAACATGGCTTTAGCAGTCTGAGTAAGTGTCCGTTATTCTGCTTGACAGGCCCAACCATGACACATTTAGAGGTTGGAGGTGTATAAGGATGACTATTTGCTCCCGTCTTTCATCATCTTCAGCAACAGCAAGCAAATGAGGGAGAGACAACGAGAATGAAATGGTGTAAAAGTGCGAGAAGGGAGACAGAAGCGAGAGGAATGCAGAGAGCTCCGGGGTCCTCAGTGTGTTCAGTGATGATATGCGGGGTAATGAACTTCCAGACTTTATGCATCAGAAGCGTGACGCTCCGCATCGCCTCGACTGTCAGCAGTTTCTGCCCTGTATCGGTGAGATGAGGCCCCCTATAATCTCCTTCCATCCACTCCACACCAGCTTTTGAGGCTCGCTCTGCCGACTTAAAGCCTGCATTTCATTTGTCAGCCTAATGGTGAAATTTGTAAGGAGTTTAAATTCATGCCTCTCCTGGAAGTGTCGTGCAGTTGTCAGTGGTGTCAGTGGGGAATGAAGCGAGTTTGCTGCACGGTGTGAAAAGTAATCACTTTAAACTTGGACAAGTTAGAGTGTATTAACAGAGGTATGGCATTAAGTGAGGCTGTGTATGTTTCAGTATTAATGATACAGTTGATATAGCTGAAATGTAGTGGAATGCATGCATGAAATAGCAGATTTTAGATCCTAGAAGTTAGTTTTCCCAGTTTTAAAGAATAGTTTAGGTTTTTTGCAGCTTGGGTGTTTCTCTATGTTATAATAACAATGTACTTACCAGAAGTCAAACAATAAGACAGGTGGTAAACAAGTCAAAATTAGTCATATTATCCAACACACTCTATTTTCAGCTAAAACCAAAAGCAAAGCAAATCAGGATGAGTATAAATTTTGCAGTCAATATTCGCAAGTTGCACAGAATAACTGTACACATGCAGAAATAAGTATTGAAGGTCATATTTGACTCTGGAAGTTGGTCTGTTCAGTGTGATGGACACTTAAAACATAGATTTTGGGAAATAGCTTCACAATTTGCCTTTGTTTTCTCTCCTAATTGAGATTTGTGAACCTAAGATTTGCTTAAAATCCTTAACCTTTAAATTAAAACAGACCCAATAGCATAAAAGTGTACAGTAGCAGCACACAAAGACACACATGGATTTTCTTTAGGGACACTATTTTCTTGGCATGCGGTGGAGAGAAGCCGGAGCCTCTCATCGCACATGAATAATTAAAACCGAAATAATGCCTTTGGTTTTTTGCAGGGTCAGCGCACAATCAGTAGGAAAGGTCGAAACCGTGGACACTGTTTTGAAGGGGGCAGGGAATGAAAACAAGCTTGCGCCGTGGCACACAGATGAAAGAGAGGTGCGGCGTTAAAATTGGGTGGCGGAGGGGGAGGGCGTGGGATATTTTAGTCCAGGGTTGAGAATGAGGTGAAGTGGATTTAGAAGGGGCGGACAGGTCTTTGGAGTTATTACAAAAAAAAGGATTGATATCCCGGTTTTGGTGATTGAACTGAGAATCGATCTTGACTGCGAGGGTGGCTGATAAGTCTGTGTTTCTGCTGTAGCGTTACCACAGTGTCTGTCTTTGTTGTGTCTTGGAGAAGATAAGCTGTATGCCAGACTTTCTGTCACAACACAGACCCAGAGAGACGTTTCTCCATTTGAATACATTAATGTTTACATGCCTCTTTACATGAGAGAAACTCTAAAGACGGAGGGGAGCGGTGTTTGTGTGGGTGAGCATGTTGTGCATGCATGCAAATGAAAATATGCTAATGTGAGTGACAGTCTGTGCATACATGTATATGTATAATTGCCTGTGTTTCCAGTGTTGTCACTGGCTATTAAGCAGCAACCACTGCGTTGTAGGAGATTAAAATCTGCATCAGCTCTGATACTCTAAGACTCTGTAAGTAGGAGAATGAAACATGGTACTCCCTCTTCATGATGACTTAAATACTCTACTATGGATTTGTAGATCAATTATAATGTATTTATTGTCAGCCTAGACAATTGTGCTCGTGAATGTTCCTTTTCATTAGGTAATTCAAAACCATTTTCTTTCTATTAAGCACTTTTTTTCCTCTTTATCATCTGTACCTAAGGCATTATGTTATTAGTCTATCACAGAAGTACTATCAGGCTCCTACCAGTACATGTATCCCTAATCATGAGGTCTGACAATTACTTTCTTCATAGAAAGAGTAATTTATTGTTAAGTCCAGAAATAGGTGGGAAAAGTCTGCGGCAACCTTGCAAGATTAACAAATAGTTACATTTGCAACAGTGATAGTTTTTTATTATTATTTTTATTTGGTTATTACAAAGAGCTCTAATGATTGATTAGATATCTGAACAGAAATCAATTTTCCACCAGTCTAATTATTTCAGCTTAAGAGAATTGGTTTTGTTGTGGGGAAATAATGACATGTGACATGCTTAACGTATCATGTGTAATGGAAAGCAACAAATTTTAGCCCTAGGGCGCCTCAGGAGGTTAATCCTGCCATGATAGAAGAGGTGGTTTTGGTCCTGAATTGTGGTTTTTCGGAAAAAACCTTTTCAAATCTCAGTGTACATGTAGGCTTCTACAGTAAGCTTGAAAGAAATTTTAAACTACTACTGTAGGTAATAATTGAGCTACCCAGGTTTGCTAAATTAGAGCAAAAACAAGATGTTCACTCTGTTCTGTACAATTTTACACTTAATGTTTCAGGTTTAGGATAGTAAAAGACACCTCCCTCCAAGTCTCCAACCTCTTCTCAAGCACTTGCAATGAAAATGTCCTTTTCACGGCAAACTTGCAGCTCAATACCATCAATTTCCTGTCGGAATATAATACAACCTTAAATAGAGCATGTGTGCTGTGACGATTACCTACTAACCTCTGATCAAATGAAAAACTTTTAGCCTAAGCTGTATTTTCTAAAATCTCTCTCCACAGCAGTCAAACACATGACCTCAGATTGGTACCAGTCCATGTGTCCATTCTGCCCGCTCTAATCATCAATCTGCAGCCTGGTTCACCAGCCGCTGGCACCTGTCAGGATGAAAGACATGGATTAGAGACAGAGAGGGAGAACGTGAAAAGGTTGGGCATACAATACTAGCATCACGTGTCCCGTTGCTAGGGAGGTTTTGTGTGTGTGTGTGTGTGTTTCTGTGCATGTGTTATTTACGTCCAACACTCCTGTCAGGACTAGCTGCAGCCACAATAGGACGATATCCAGATTTGTGTGTGTGTGTGTGTGTGTGTGTGTGTGTGTGTGTGTGTGTGTGTGTGTGTGTGTGTGTGTGTGTGTGTGTGTGTGTGTATCTCCTGGACTAATGTGCGCCTCATATGATTGTGTGTGAAGTGCAAGAAAGCTTGTGCCTCCTCAGCGACGTTGGCTTGGAAAAGACTATCACTATGCATCATTCTCATCCATAGAGTCAAACACCCCTACACACACACACACATGCACAGCACACGCCCACGTGCACATCGCTCATGCTTATCCCCTCCCTATTTCATGGCTAAAAATAGCTCTTTTTCTCAATGATCTCTCTGCTTCTCAAAGCAGGAGGCTGTAAGACAGGCATGTGCACAGGGTTAACTGCCGCCCATGTTCTCAAGAGCTCTGTCTTTCTCACCACCCCCCCACCTCCACCCTCGAACACACACACACACACACACACACACACACCCCCTCCCTCAGAGCAGCCCATTCAGGGTGCAGATGGCAGCCAGTGTGTGTGAGACAAGAGACCCTGTGCGCTCAGTTGGTTAACAGGGAATCAGGCTCATTGACATGCAGGCAGCGCTTCTCCTCCAGTCCAGGAGAGTAAGCTTCACTCTGAAGCGAGCTGGGAGGCAGTTAGTTCACAAGCTATGATGGCCATATGTTCATTACACCCTGACTTCCTATCACCCCTCTCTGCCCTTGGAGAGGATAATATTAGGCTTACAGTTAACACACCGCAATCTAATTTAACAGATCTTGTAGTGGTTGAGCAAACGTGTTCAAAGCAGGCTCTCAATATGATAACTGAGTAAAAGTTACTTTCTTTGATTTTTGAGACCAGCATATGGATTTGCTTTTCCAACCAACAGCGAAAATTCTGTTCGCTTTACCCCTAAATAGTTCCAGCCACATCACATGTATTCTGACAGCCAGCCTGAGTGCAAGCTTTCACCTCTGTATCCCCCCGACTCTTGATACATCTAGTTATACTATCCATGAATCATACAGTCATTCTCATAACCAGCCTGTCAACCATGCAGCACAGCAAATACGGAAGGTTATTGAATCAAAATTAGATGAAGGATTGCATGACGGAAACTGTTATTAAATTTATTGCATAGTTATTGCTCAAGAGTCACCATTAGATTAATTAAAAATACAATTTGTTGATGAAAAACTATGGAACACACAGAAGAATGTTCATGAATGATACATTATTTTATTATCATCAACGCAAAATAGTAGTTCTTTTGTTGGTTTTTGTGGAAACAAGAGAAATAAATATTAAAATATATCTTTGGCTAAGGCCAACTTGAAGCTGAAAATGTAATGTTAGAATTTTTACCATGGCTACAAACAGCTAGTGATGAAATAGTCTCAAGAAGTTTCCAAATTATCCATTAGCACTTGTAGGATTTTTCAGCCATATTGGCTTAAAGGTTGAATTTTAAAAATTCATTCTTGACTTATGGCACAGGCATTTGGAAAACAGTCTCAACTCAAGGTCCTCTTACCTGTTTCAGAGCTATTCACCATATGACTACAAATAAACATGCAATCACAGATCGTTTCAAAGGTAATTTACCACGTCATGTTCATTGTAATGAAGAAATAACTCTCCCACATGAGATTTCATTGATATTTTACACAGTTTTGGACAACAGTGGGTGCAGATGTAAGCTACAATATACAGTATTCATGTCAGTAATTCATTGGTGATTTTGGTCTTTCCCTGGATTTTTTGCTAAATAATGAAAACACAAAATAACCCCAGCCTTGTCCTTCTACATCGCAAAGTACAATGTACAGGACTGATGGCACATAGCCTCGAAAGCACGACAGTTGCGAACATGTAAGTAGTTGATGTCCTCATTACGTGAGGCAGCATAACAACAAGCTATTTAGCGTGGCAGGTAGAGAGAAGGTCATTGTGGTATGATTCCAGTCTGTTTGTGTCGAACAAGCAGACAGGATCAGCCATTGGGATTAGAACAGCCAAGCAATCTCTTAAACATGTGCAGGCTGACCATGAGTGGTTCAGAAAAATCTGCTGATTAAAGGTACGTTTCAGAGTTAGGACTGGATATGTAGGAGGCTCTCCCTTATAAATATGTCTACAGGAGTGCACAGCTCTTACCACTTTTACTTTTCCACATAAATTCTCTTCAATTACACCTTGTCTTTGGCCCCTTTTGTGTTGAGACTTATGAACCATGTCGAAACAAGGCACACACAATAAAATGCAAACCCTCCCTCACACTCTCGCCCCAATTAGTCAAGCCATTCATGTTCACATCTTTTTTTACTGCCTCACACGGTCATGTTAATTAATAAAATTGCCATCCCTCATAAATTACGGTAATTTCTGGACTGTGTGTTTGCCTAATCGGTGCCTCCACGCTTAACCACTAGGAGCAGTATGTGTGTCAGCAGTAGCTGCGCTCTAAGAAAGTACCATCTATCACTCTGCTCAGCCAGGCTTCAATAATAATTGGGTTAGAATAAATGGGCCAGGATTTTGGAGCAGAGAGAGAGAAAAAAGGAGAGATTGCCAGCAAAAACAAAGCCACAGACAGTTCAATAACCAGGCCCCACCCAGAGAGGCAAGAAGCAGAACAGGGAGGCACAGTGAAGCAGAGACTGCAAACACAAAGCGGATTGATGTCCTGCCCCTGGACAGGGCCAGCTCTGAATAAAGATACAGTATATCTGTTACCAAGGCAGAGAGGAGGCTGTGGCCCTGAGGAAGTGAGGCAGAGTGACACAGCACAACACTGCAGTATTTTAACAGATGATATACAGTGGAATTCAGGAAATATAGCATTTTGTCATTTGAGCGATTTAGATAAATAGTTTTGAATATAGTGCACTCAAGGTAAACGACCACATCAAAGACCAGACTGATGGATAATGCAGAAAGATTCATCTAATTGTATAAAATAATTTCATCTGGGACTAATACAAGACCTACTGTATAGCCAGTGTTCTAAAATACAAGTTGAAAGCCAAAAGGTGCTTCGAAAACTGGGCAATTACTGGGCAATGCTAATGCCTTTACTAGCGATTCTTTGAATAAAGAAAACACTACAGTACAGTTTGTGTTGTCATAGCATGCATTGCCTGTATGTCAAGTATAACTTGGTCAGAGTCCATGTTTTTTTTGCATGAGTCATTTGTCAGATTTGGGACATGGTGTGCATTCAGCCAACATAGTGAACAAGCTATGGTTGCTAATCCTTTCTTGGTTAATCGAATGATTTTGGAAGAACGAAAATAATATCACAAGGAGTCTTTTGTTCTAATCATGTATGCAGGTACCCTGTTGTACAGCATCTTGAAGCAACCGTAAAACTAATTTTGATCACTTAATTCTGATGATTACTAATCAAATATGAGTGAGGTACATTAAATAAGAGGCAAATTTGGGTTAAATTCAGTGAAATTATGAAGTCGCTGTTAAAAAAAGTATGACTTTGTAGTTCAGGAAGAGTGTACGTATCATCAGTGACAGATTAAGAGTATATGCAAAGAGTGACGCTTCTGTATTCTGGGTTTCCCTTTAGCTTTTCAAAAAAAATGTGCATATTCCATTTGATTGAGGATTATTTCTTAATACGCACAAGTCATACTCTGACAACCACATTACCTGTGCTGCCTCTTATAGGTGCTATCTAAGAACAGTCTTCTGAAACCAAATGACAGAAGGCAGAGGAGATGAGCAATGGGCACAGTAAATCCCAAATTTCATATAAGAGGATGGGGGAAATTGGAGCAGCCCAAACAAAAGCACGGATACTTCTGAAGGGGGAAAAAAAGCTCAAAGCAACAAAGATGTACCAGAGAGGCTTGACAGGTGACACAGGGGTCAAGCATGTCAAACGTGCCATTGGACATCCCGTGTGTCACGCATGACGGCACATACACCCACACCCACTTACAAACATACATTCACGCTCTTGTGGCAGTGTGCTTCACCCACTGATTCCTTGTGACTCAGTGAATGACAAGGTAGCGGCGAGTGACTGTGTAAATCCTTTGGCAGATTTCACTTACATCCAGACACATTCATGCTTGTATACACGTTACTTACCTACAGATACCATTTAATGTATGCAAGGATAGAGGCAGATAGCGAGAGAGAGAGAGTCGGTATTATTGCAGATCATTCTCCAGAACAAAACAGGCGGATTTCACCTTCCTCCAGTGGGTTTGCATCGGGGAAGAGATTAACACTCCTCTTCTTTCAGAATCTTTCATGGTGTGAAACAGAGTAGTGGCTCGGATACAGCGCGGCAGTGTGTTGCATTGCCTAAAGTGGGGGTTTTGAAGTCACAGATAATCTGCTTTTGAAACAATGAGATAGTGTTGCTTTTCATTCGCCTCAGTTAAGCCATGCTCCAAATGAGGAGAGGGAGATAGTGTGGATCAAACGTTTTTTTGTGTCGAATCCCAAAATTTTACAGCTCTTTAAAGTCTCAACAGCTGCAAATTCTCCCTCTATTGTGCTGACTTCTTTTGGAGATGATGGAATTTAGCATTTTGGACAAAAATAATCCTCATGAAGTACTGATCTCAGACATCAATGCAAAAAGAATCTGTGCTCTTTTTTTAACATCTGTGTACTGTATGGCATTTAAGCTTAATCCGCACATGGGTAGTCTCGGGTAAGAAAATCCCCAAAACTACCAAGTGTAAAGAACAAGAGGCGATTCCACAGCAAATGAATGAGTCTCAGTGCCATTATTACATTTTCTGTGTTGCTATAGTCATATCACATTTCTGTTTTCAATAATATTAATTTTATAATGATCTTTAATTCTCAGGGATGCATAGTAACTAAAAGAGGTATTGATATTGATTGATTTTTATCTCAGTGTTAAGGTCTCAGTATGCTTGAAACACATATGTATTTAAAATTATGCTCTAAATGTACTTGTTAATTTTATTATAAATATAATTATGTGTAGTAAATGAAATTAGGCTAAAAAATGTGACAGAGGATTTTATTTGTACACACGAGAATAAATGAATGGATGCTCTCTCCTCATATTCATGGTGTTGCACTTTAACATGTTCCTAGAAATTAACAGAAAGGGGCAACGAGAAGTTCAAATCCTCTATTAGTGATCGTTACATTGAAAACAAACCAGTGCTATTAGAAACGTTTTCAGAGATAGGCTTATTAGATACTAAAATATTATAAGACTGGATTTTACAACCCTGGAAAGCGACAATCACTTTATCTTTTGTTGCGGCGTCATGAGAAGACCAGTGAAAATTTGCTATTCACATTACAAAGCGTCCTACCAAGAGTGTGCGCATGCTTAATTGGCCACTGCAGCACCTTGCCAGAAGATATCACATTGTGAGTCTGCCTTTTTTTTTTTTTTTTACCCCCATCTGCATTGGCACTCTTACTGCATCAAATGAGTGACCTCATTAAAATGAATGAGAGGACTGCATATTTTCCACTCAGTGCTCTTCTTTGTGGCCATAACTCCACATACCCAGAGATTGCTACAAAAAATAAAAAAATGTGATTGTTGAAATGTTTGTTTTGGAAAGATGCCAAAATTCTTGGATGAAGGCTCCTCATTCTTCAGAAAGTGAGGGGTCTGAGGTTGCAAATATTACTAGGGAATCCAAGAAGCACCTAATTTGAAGCCATTGTGTCTTTTGTGATCTAACCCATCCAGTTTACCTGACTGACTAGTAGCACATTTAATATTGCAGTTTTCTCCTCCATAGTGTAATGTTGCTGCATTTATTTCTTATGTCTTTTCTATATGTGTTTTCTTCACATTTGCCTATTGAATGTCTGTCCATCATCCTCTCTCTTCTGGAGTTTTCTCCTTTTTTTTCTTTTAAATGTTTCTTTCTAGAAACTAAATCAATGGGCTACAACTACAGGGTGCCATAAGCTGTAGGCTTATTGTTAAACTTTTGCACCAAAATTATTGATTTGTGATTTTACACGTTCTATATAAAATTGTCTTCACACCAATATGAGCTCTTGGCACTTGACTGCTGAATGTTGAACAATTCATTGTACAGACAGGATTGACAGTACTAGTGGCATTCAGGTCGCATTTCTATATTTACTGATGCAGTTAGGTTCATTAGTATTTGGACAATGTCACATTTTTTGTAATTTTGCCCTTGCATTGAGAGTTCCCATTAGTAACTGATGCAAATCCTTGTAATCAACTCCAAACCTTTCATCTCCTTCATTTGTCATGAAATAAGGAGGAAACAGGCCACACCTGGCCATGAAACTGCTTACGAGTCAATCATCCAATTAGCTGTAATTTATTTATTACTTCACAATTCAGTCCAGTAATAAATGTCTGAAGTGAACTCTTGAACCTGGAGGGTAAACACAGTCAAAAAGCAGACATACAGTGTGCAGCAATGGAGTAATGTATATTTAATTCCCTCACTGAGTGTGCTTACCAATGAAAGAGAATTATTTATTAGGTCAGTTTAGTCCAATCCATATCTTGCATGTTAGTAATGGACAGCCTTTTATTACTTTTATTATTATTATTACTGGGGTTGTGATGCATGACTCTCTCTCATGCTATAATTTAGATTTATGCTGAACATAAATTTCTGATCCTTTTGTTCTCTTGCCTTTATTTGTATGGTAATGTTTTAGAAAGAGGCATGAAGCTGAATGACATTTCTGTATTACACCGAATATAAGCACGCCGTGCAGAATACCAACTACTGTATTAGGATGTGAGGGCAGAAAAGGACAAAGCAGGACACTGCAGAATGTGGGAGAACAGAGATCAAAACGAAATGTTTCTCATTGAAATTTCAGCAGGTACGATTGCTTCAAGTGACAAACAGCAATTCAAGTGATTTGTACATGGGAAGATATCCATCTTTTAGTGTACATACAAGGCTCAGGGTTTCCTCTGCAGGGTAGCAGAGAGGTTGGGGGCTAAAAGGGGAAGAAAAACTGAAATAGGCAGAGAACACAGAGTCCTGAGCACACATTTCCAGGTTTGCTAATGGAAACAGGCTGCCTCTCAGCCCTGCCACTTTGAAAAGAGCCCCAGACCATCGACTACGCTTTAATCTTTAGCAGGTGCACAAACACTGGCTTACACAGAAAACAGACATGAGGAAGAGGGGAAACAAAGGTTAAGTGGAAAGAACGCTTTACAAAGTGGAAACCATAGCAACTTGCTATGGGTAGGTATAAAGTGACTGCCTATTACATAATATAGCTAAATTGGCAACCACTCAGTCACACACAGTTTCATTAACGAGCAGAATTTTGGCTTTATTAATGTAAATAGAGCTATTTATAATTATCCAGTCACTAGTCATTCTGGCTTTTTATTATTTCTTTCAAGCGAATCACTCATGCAGCTAAGCCAATGCTTTATTTGGAAGCTGACATTTTGATTATGATTATTATGATTTCTAAACTGAGCCTGCTCACCTTTATTTTAAATGTCAAGGCTCTTTTGTGATTTGAAAAAAAATTTATCCAGAATTTTTTTGAAAGACTGTGTTTCATATTAACTGTTGTGATAAAATGAGCAACTTACTGCTTAACATACTGAAGCCCTTAGAGTTGAATAAAGATCAAATCAGAGTTAAAAGGAGGCTGAATGTTGGACTCCACACATGACTCATGTAAATATTAATGTTGCCTTATGTTGGCTTGATGTATAGGAAGTCACCTGCTTAACTGTCTTTGTGAAGATTACAGTGATTAATTGTTGCACAGACTGTAAACACATGTGGATTCTCCTCTGAGGGGATTGTTTAGATCATACAGTTAAATGATTTCATTGAATTGTTTTCACACTATGCCAACCTCAGGCTTGGACAAGGACTGTCTGCCCACTGTATGTCACCCGTAAGTGACCACAACAATGTTTGTGTGTCTGCGTGTGCATGGCAAGTGCTTTCTCGTGTAGTGTTTGTGTAGTGTAGTACGTTTGCGGTCGAATGGCCTCTGGCAGCCCTCAGAAACAGAGTCTGGAACAAGACATGAGGAAGGCACACTAGCCACAGCTGAGCTCTGCCACTGATGAGCAAACAAGTAATCAAAGAGACATGAAGAAGAGGAGATGCTCCAGATTTGTGATAGGAAGGAAATAACGAAGGATGGAGAAAGGGAAGGTAGTCTGTGGTGTTCTCATAGCGCTGTATTGGTTGGTGAATCCCGCTTATGATGCCGATAGAGGTGGCTGATGGCGCACTGGACAACTCTCAGGCTCATTGTGACTGTATTTGGGTTCCTGTGTCACTGTAGTGGCGAAACAGAGCAAAGAAGAGCAGGGATTCTTCATCTTGACTCAGTAAACGGAGTGTTGGGAATCTGGCCACCTGGTCACTGCATGGCACCGTAGCCTCCTCACACAAGCAACAACAAGCTGAGCTGCTGCAGTTTGGAGCCCATCATACAAGCGTGACTTGTACTCAGATGTGTTGAGCACTGAATCATGCAGTAGATGTTAAAAGCCTTTTTGAATGAGCTAAGAAGCTGCTCGTGTCTTTATGGTCTAGCAGCTGTTGATTTCTATAGGTAGACACATCGAGGTGTGGCCCACATTCAGCACAATGTGCATTTTAGACTGACAGGTAAGAGAATGTCAGTGACATTTAAGTGGACTGCATGTTTTATGCCATCATGTATGTTGTATTAACATAGATCAGGAAAGGTGCTGGATATTTACAGTGACAGTGCAATGTAAATGAGGATGTCTAGGACAAATGCACTGAGATAATATAACACAGGAGCCTGTTTAATATTGAAAAACTTCTCTCGATTTCTAATATAGCTTGTAGAGAAAGGTTTCTGTGAAATGGAAAGTCACTGGTTTAATCTTTCAAATGGCCTTTGGCCTCTGAGTCAGACCCATGAAATTGCCCTCATCCAAGGGTGTTACATTAAGGCCTGACCATTGTACCTTTCCATATTGAGGATACTCAAATTGAATTTAAATTTAATTCAAATTTAATTTAAATTTTAAAAATGCCCCCGTGTGCTGCCAATTCTGCACCTCTCTCTTCTAAATGGCGTTCCTTGAGGCTCCAATATAAAACAGAAAGGAAATGAATAGAAAGTGTGTCACTAGCTGTGTGTGAATGTGCAGATTCTCAGGTGAGCACTGGAAGGACTCAGGAGTTGCTCCCACGAGTCCCTGATTGAAGACATCCATGAATCATCAGTTATGGGGCCAAGCTAAACTTTTTGTGTGCGTTTGTTCTTGCATTATATAATTTTCATCATTCAGTCCTACCTGCATCCAACTCTCTGGAGATGGACCTCAGAACATCCTGCGTCACCAGTTGTCTGTCAGCGTCAGCAAACAACTTTCACTTTTTATCGCAAACTTCCCTTCCGTTGTCTCCGGTCTCTAGAGAGGCCAAAGTGGGACATGAACACTGGGACGCAGGGCAGGAGAGAGGTGAAGCTGGTTGGCTGATTGGAGATGTCAGTCCTCAGGGAACGCTCTCAGGCTTTTGACAAAAAAAAAAATGACTGACAGTGAGTGTTTGCTCGGCTGGCAGACATGGGACAGTGGGTGAGGAGAGAGGGCCAGAATGGGGACAACAAATAAGGTCACGAAACTGTGTCACCGTCAAAACTATGAAGGGGGAAAAGGGCTTTTGAGGTGATGGTAGCATTTTAGTAATGTTTACTTATTTGTGTTGGATACACAGAAAGATTTTAGTTTATTAAAGGATATAAGAAAGATAAGAGATTTTAAATAGTGGAAAGAAAAATACTTCAAAGAATTTCCAGAAGAGGAAAATTCTTGTCTTTAGTCAAGTTTATGACAATTTTGGCTTTGTTATTTAAGTTCTAAGTATCTATAAACATAGCAACATAGCTACAACAAAGAGAGATCAGGAAAATAAAGACAAGCATTCAGATTATTCTGCAGTTTTAAACACATCTCTAGGTTTGCCAGTATATTTTGATATTTTTGCAAGCATCCATCTGAATTCTACGCCAATTTCCTGCTTTAGTTTTGACTGACTGCACTTGCTGTGCTGCTTTAGATGCTTTCTCAAGGCATTATTACTGACAAGAATGCAGATGAAGGTGTGTATTTGTTAAGTATTGAATTTGTTAACAGTCTTTCTGACCTGGTTAAACTTTATCATGATCTCCAACCTAAGGTATAACTTAAGTGAGTACAATGTTGTTGTAATAAATGGAAATAATGTCCAAAAAAATTACCTAAAATATAATAAACTGGAATTATCCTTCGAAGTTTAATGGTGAATAAACAAAGAAGATTTAAAAGCAGATTGCATCTCATCTGACTGGCACAGTTTATTGATGACATTTATAAACAATGTAAAACACAACCTATACTACTACATACAACATAAATGAAGACACGCTTCAGTGCTGGAAGTGTATAGATATCTTCAGCCAGACATCTTTATTCTAGAGCACAGTTGCACCTCAGCTCAAATAAATTATGCATTTGAGGATCATCCCAAAAGTTTTTTGGGGGATTTGGGTTTCTCCTCTGTACCCTGTGTAGTAGTAAACACTGCATGATTTATCAAAGGCTAGAAACAGCTTGTATGACTGCTGCAGGTTCCCGCAGAGGAGAGCAACTTGCATAAAAGTATTTTGCTGCTTCTCGCTAATGCTGGATGGCATAGGCTCTGTCTGCATGAGTGAGATCATATCTCCAAACAAGGAAGCTGTGGTGAAGTCATGTCTGGCTAGCTGGAAGAGACAGCAGTCTGAGAGAAAACACGCATGTGGCCTCATCCTCTGCTCCCCATTTCCCATTTTCTGTTTCCTTTTCTCCCTCTGTAGCTCTTATTCTGGATCTCTCAAGTGTAATTTTCTTTTCCACTTACCCTTCCTTACATCTCCTTTTGTTCTGGCCTTGTTCTGATTCATGGCACCCATGATGAGGTACAGAGGTGATGTAATGCAGGTCTGCACTCATGAATGTTTGAGCAGAAATTTCACACTCTATTTCAGTCATATGAGAAGCCAGTGTGAAACGGGGATTGACTGAGCATTTTCATGAAGAAAGCGTGTGCATGTGGTCCTGCCCTGCGCTTACACTCCAGTTATGTCTTCATTACTCTTAAAAGTTGTATATCTCAGATTGCAGACAACCTCAGATACATAAAGGCTCACATAAATTGTTTTGAACAGATTATAATTCTCTCTCCCTCCATAATTACTGCATTTAGAAGGTAACTATAAATCTGCAGTGACATTTTAGCATGTGCGGTCTATGCAGTGCATCCATTTACATAAGTTAGCATACATTTACTGTTATAATATGTGCATTGTTGAAGTGACTATTCAGTGAATCTGTTAATAAGTGAAACATTGTGAAGCAAAAGAAAAATATATTTGTTCTTAAACTGTGCAGATTTGCTGTTTTTTTCTATTATTGTAAATAGATATTTTAGGATTAAGCAGAGCTAGCTGTACAAAATAATACATTAAAAATATCTATTTGAGCTCCATAAAGTTACAATTTTCTTTAGTAAACAGTTTGTGTCATCACTGCTGATAATGAAAATAATTATTAATTGTTGCCTTAAATTAGTAGAGAATAAAAGGTTAAGAGGAGCAGACAGGATTAGGAATCTTGGTGTCAGCACTGAATAACTGCAGTCAACAGAAACTGTACCATTAGCATGTGATTGCATGTATGAATGTGTTTATGCAGATGCTGAATAGGGAAAGAGACAAAGAGGGGAGCTCCAGTAACCCAGAGAAAGAGTGATGATAACAGCACAGTCTTTGCCAGATGTGTGACGTCTCCCAAGGGGGAACCCTGGTGCACTGTGCTTCAGGATTAATCGTTTGAATAAAAGAAAACATAATTAAAACCTTCCCTCATGCCCAGGCAATCAAACAGATAGAGAAAGAGCGAGAGAGAGGGTCGAGAGGCAGCTTTGATGGATAACCAATTCCCGTCCCCCCCTTCCCTGAGTCACACCACACGCACACACAACACGCCTTTAGCTGAGATGTCATACTGTACATAAGCACAGGGAGCACAATTGATGGCTCCTTTCTCTCAAATGCAGACACCGTCAATTTTTCCTGTGTGGCATTATAGCGGCCATGAAGCGGGATGGCAGCTGAAGTTTTGATTGTCACATGAATCAGCCCTGCAGCAGAAGTCAGTGGGAGTCGCAGCGAATTTGTCTACTAGACACATTGAATCCAGAAATTGTGGTTATGTTAACGATGCTGAGGAGGCTGGCCTTCCATGAAAATGACACTCATTGCTGCGAAATGCTTGTTCAATGTTTGTTTTATGTGTACAGGGTCTCCACTAAGGTATAAGGTGCTTCAGTTCGAAAAGAACAGTGAAGTAACTCATACATCTGTTCAGTGTGTATTTAGACAAAAATTTCTATCCAAGCAGAACAGATGACTATACAAAATGTGATTTAATACGGATGGTTTTCATTTGTATGCCTTCTGGGTGTTTAAAAATCTTCCACTGCAATCTCTGTAATGACTTGGCAAGCTACAAACCAGCGCTTCTTCAATATTCATGAGGAGATTCTATAGTCCTCTATGTCAACATGGGGAGTGCACAGCATTCTGTTCACGTTGGCTGGGCACAGTTTATTGTTTATCTGTGAAAGAGGGGGCATAACTCTGCACACTGCTTTGATACCAAGGCTTGCACATAAGCATATATGCATGCATGAGTATGTAAAGTGCCCTGAGAAAACTTATGGTATGATTTGGCTCAGAATAAATAAAAGTGAATGGAGTGAGCAGGGCTTCTGTACAGACGATATTGTGCAGCATGTGATGCTGGAGGGGAGAACTGTGGGGGACAGCTGCTAGCTCAGGTCATGTGAGCCCAAATCTCTGTTTGGAGGGAGACCAGCTTTTCTCCAGTTGTGCCTCCTAAGGCCATGGGTGAACTCCCAGACCAGCCTGAGCCTGAGCAGCTCTCACTGGAGACGCACTGCACCAAGCTTCTTTTACATACCATTGAATAGAAAACAAGGGACTTTATAGTCGGAGACATCACGCAAGTATAGCCTGGAATATTTTTTTTGTTCAGTTAACATCATTAGATACCTTAAAACTAATGTTAAACTGAGAAGAATAGCTTTTTTGTGTGTGTGTATTGTGACATATAATGTGGTGATTGTGATGAGCTGATGTAAGCCTAGGCTAAAACTGCATCACCTGCAAGTAAATGCATTCACTGGTAACTAAGTTCTACGAAGGCACGATTATTAATTAAAGCTAATTAGCTGTGCAAAACCATAAATAATAAACGACACATCATAATTTAAAGCATGTACAAAAAAGATGATATGCTGTATTGTGAACATCTGTAATGATAAATGAAGTCATCATTAGTTTATGGTGCTAAATGGATCATCATGTCCTGATTGGATTACAAGAAAGTCATGCGTTCTAAAAATGCAATTTGAATTAAGCATAGGCCAGTTTCTAAAAGCATCTTAGCAGTTGCTTAGCATCAACAGAATCTGATTTTGCTCATTCCAACATGACCCAGATGTGTAAAGAAGAGAATGCATGAGTGAACACTGGAAACAACTGAATGTCAGTGCTGGGAATGTGATAAACCCACAACATCCAGTAAGACGCAGTCGTGTGAGCACAATCATCCTATTAAACTGTTAACCCAATTCAGAAACATATCTTTGTCTGGAACAACGTGCACATCAGTTTGTTTAAAGGTAACCTCTTGAACCCTTTTTTTTCTGTTTTAAGAGGACACTGAGCACTAAAAGGCATTCTTTAGATGAACAAAAGGCTTCTAATGATAGAAAGTGAGAAGAAGAAGTGGGAGAAGACACACATAAGCTCTGGATTATGCACCAGATTCCCTCAAGCTAAGGAGAAGAAAAACAACGAACAGTTAAACTACAGTGGTCTCCTCACAAAGAATATTTTTGCTCTCAGATTTTCACTAGGATTTTTCTTCTAAGTTTTGTTTAAATACATATGCAGTTTATTACTTGCAGTTTGGAAACGCTGATAAAAATGGTTGTTTTTGATAAGATTAACAAAATGACAAAAAAGCATTATTTAAAATGAGCACTCCATGTGATACTGTAAGTACAAAAGTGTTAGTATCAGTCTAGTGGTTCAAACCTACTGCAACTTTGTACACTGAATAATAATGTGTAGTTGCTGCAATACACGAAACAGTGTATTGAGTCAGCTTGCATAGCCTTGTCCTATGGAAGCCAGCGCGATCAAATTGTCTTCAAGATTGTAGAACTGGACTAACCTGCATACAGTTACCATTTTCAAGATAATAGTATTCTCCTGTACAACTGAAACACTGAAGAGCATTAGTGTGGTGTACAACAACAGAATTATCCCACCTCATGGGCAGAAAATATGGTCTTAAGACGTGTAGAGACAAACATTTTTTGCAGTGTGATGGTATAAATCAGCTGAAGTCAGGAGAAACAGACCTTCATCAGGTAGAGCCCATCTGTTTGCTGCTGTTGTATTGATCCCAGAATACCATTAAGCCATTTCTTAAGTATTCCACTGCATCAGCAGCCTGCAGCTACACTAGCGAACTCTGCCCCCACTGTCCTCCAGCAGGTCCCACCATCTCTGGAATGATTTATTTGGCCTGTACCTCTCTTCACTGGTTTCATTGTTATGGGCGTTGCTTTAAATCTCCTCTCTTAGAAATGAGTTTACTTTTGCTTTCTAATATAGAAGCCTTTTTTTTTTAAAAAAAATTTGAGTACTATCAACAATATTTGATAGTTGCAGCATCCAAATACAGCTTATTATTACGTTATGAAATCACATCGTTGTTACCTTTGGCTATAAAGACACATTGGCAAGAGAAAGCGGAGAATCATTAACACAATCAACACTTGCTGCATGTCGAAGCCTCGCTGCAATGATCCAAGTCATAAATCTGCACAAGCTTTGTCAGAGATATGAATGACTCAGATTACAATTGATCTCTCGTGATCAGGTGGAATTTCATCTACACGTTTCAAGTGGTTTTCAGTTAAGACATCTTCTGGCACGCAGAACTGGATTTTTGATATCTGTGTGTGTAGGGAGGGTGTTTTGTGCTTGTGTGAAACTGGACGGCTTGGAAGGAGGGTCGAAGACAAGATTTCTCAGTCTAATTAACGCCTCTGCAACAACGGCAGCATACGTTCCTACTGAAATGTCCCAGCAGCCTTGTTTTCATTTGGAAAAACTGACAACGGAGCAGCACAGCATGTGTGATTGAAGGTTCTTGGGAGATGGGAGTAGACCATACGCGTGTGTCATTTCATATGTCATTTTGGGCAAATGCCGCATTGTGGTAAATTACTGGGCATATTTTTGGCTCGTAGGCAACTAGCAACTTGGGCTTATTGACACCATTTGGTTCACATTGCCACAAAGATTTTAGAGATTTTATCATGTTCAGATGTGAGGTACTGGTGTTTCTGTGAGTATTAATAATAAATATGTTACAGTTTTCATTTTTTTAGTTGGCTTGAGGTTACAGTCACACGCAATTCGAATAAAAAAGCTAATTAATCATAGTAGGCTACAGAGAATATGTCATAATTTGCTATGGTTAGTTAACAGATTTCATCAATTCAGTTTTATTGCACAGATGCTCATATTTTTAACACAGCAAACAACAGCAATACTGTAGTCAGACCTGGCTTGAATCTTTGTACCATTTCTAAGGCAGCCATAGTTTCCTCTAAACAATGCCGCATCAAAGAAGACTCTGATCGCTACACTGCAAAGTGTGATCTCATACCTTTTTTTTAGTGCTCTGTAAAACGACAGCCACGTGATTCACAGCAAAGTGGCATCATATCAGAAGGGGAGTTGGGGGATGGATGAGTAAGTGGGAAGGAAGAGAACAGAAACACACTGAGGAGGGAGAAGCAGAGATTAGAGGTAAACAAAGGGTTAAAGAATGAAGTGCGATAGAGAAAGGGGGATATAGATTCTATAGCAGGAAGGAAAGGGAATTGGTACAGAAAAAGTGGGAGTGAAGTAGAAAGAGAGACATTCTGAGGAAAGCAAATGAGAAAAAGCAGACAGCAGTGCGCTTGGTTCATACAGAGTCCAAAAGGTAAACCACAGCGAGGTAGAATAGATGATGCATGAACCAAGTAGCAGTGGTGATATTTGTATAATTTCTTTGTTTCTTATTGTCTTTGTTTGCAATTCATAACTGGATTTTTATTTTTATATATATATATATATATATATATATATATATATATATATATATATATATATATATATATATATATATATATGTGTATATATATATGTATGTGTGTATATATATATATATATATATATATATATATATATATATATATATATATATATATACATATATATATACATATAGCAGCAGCTTCCCTGCTCATCTGACTGCTAAGCAGACAAGTTAAAAGGTGGTCCTTTTATTCTGCACCCACAAATCTTTGGAGATAGGTATTATCTTCTTCTCCCTGTGTGCCGCTGTAATACACAGTAGTGATTCATAGTCTTCTCTTTGTGGCTGCGTTTCAGTGTGGATAGTTGTAAATTAATATCTCTACCCCTGCTTCTGTCTTTTCCATCTTGCACTCTGCTACTCTGTACCTCCTATATCAGTACAGGTCCAATTGGCCCGCGAATGACTCTGTGTCTGATTAAGACTTGCCAGTCGCTGATTTTTATTGGCTGTGTAATGGTGCAGAACCTAAACATTTATCAGGGTCGATGGGCTGTGTGTAGTACAAGCTATTAGGGAATGCAGAGGAGGCAAGTGGGTGTAGAAAGTTTGAACAAGCACTAGATGTCAGAATGAACTGTCACCTCTGAAGGGAAATTAAAGATGTCACCACTAAGAAATAGTTGGTTTTTGCTGCAGTGTGGCCTGGCTCTGTCTGATTTGCATTAATGACAAACTGCTAGGAAGTTGGTGCAGTATGGCAAAAAAATATTTTGTATTCAAATGTTGCAGATTACAAGTGCTGTATCCTCACAATGGAAAATCGCTTAACATAAAGAAAACTAATAGTGAAATGTAAACAAGAAAAGTTACCTGGTCTGTTTTTCAAAGTTCTAATAGCCTCACCCTGACTAACCCTGTGTTAAGCTGGCCTACCTGGCAAAAAATAGGAAAAATTTATCAGTTTTTTTGGTTCAGGTGCATTGTGTCCTCACCCAGGTGCTGGCTGTCCCACTGCTCTGGTTGACAAATCTGAGTATAATCCACTAATGTTCTTAATCCGGGGGTCACATTAAAAAATGGATGAGAAATTAATCTGCTGTCAGGTCTGTCAGGTATATTTTGTCAGTGCCAGTGCTTATTTTCAACCAAATCCGTCTGTATGGGCCAATATGACCTAACTACCAACCAAATCAGCCAGCCAGATCCCTCTGTGCAGACTATAACAAATGTTCTCTGTCCTTTTGTCCTTGCACTGTGGAGATTTCATTATTGTGGTGAAGTTTAAAGACAAAAACACCCATCACACAAACCACAAAACGGAAAGTTTGCTTTGAGTTGCTGTAGATCACAGGGGTGAGGAGAGAGAGGAATTAATATGGCTGGAGACAGAGAAACCTACTTTACAGCCAGAACAGAGTGGAGGCTTTTTGCTCTTCTGGCCGACAGAAAGTTAGAAACTTGGTCACACTGAGCAAATGTGTTACTGCCTCCTCCTCCACATGGATGCAAGCATCGAGTGCATTTTGTTTCAATGTTTGCCATATCTGCCTATGCCATGCCATGCTGTGCAAATGTGCTGCCGTATCCGGGCTAATTTCATTGCTTCTGGCTGAGTGGATCAAAAAGACCCGCATTCTCTGTTTTGCCTTCTGTTTGCTCTCCCCTCTTCATGCAGTAATGTGCGCAAAAGGCAGAATTAAAGCAGCGCTCCCCCAATGCAGGCCTTCTCCTCTCAGATTGGTAACAGAGGAGAAATTGGGAGGACATGCTTGTTTTGGGGCAGAAGGATTGCAGGATTCACTCTCAGGTGAAAGTTCTGGATTAATCTGTCATATTTTCTGCAAAGGCCACACAGAGCAGGTCGTGCTGCAAGAAAACCACTGATATGTGGGTTCTTCCTCTAGTCAGAATCATGTTTATGCAATTACACTATATTCAGGTGGATAGTTTTGATTATAGTGCACGAAGACAGCCATGTAGATAAATGGATACCAGGAGTTTCAATTGTCTCGTTCATTTTTTTATTATTGGTTTGTTTTGAACTCATTTAAAGTGTCCTTCTCTAACACCTCATTCCAGGACATAGTGTATGATCAAATTGTCATCAAAGTAAAAACTACAGGCAAACACAATGTGCTTAAACTAATAACACACAGTCAATTATAATCTTTTGTGTTGGACTTCCATAATGTTCTGGAGAAATTTTCTTCCTTATAGAGCTGCTTCTGCTCACCCATTCTTAGGATGTCTAGTGTGAATGACTTGCTGAGGTCCTTCTGTTGCATCTCTGTTGAGTTAACTTCTGAATATTGTTTCAAGCTGTTCTGTACTTTATATATTTCAGTATTTTTTGGTCATTTTCCAAAGACATCTTCCAATTTCTTTGAGCTTCTGCTGGGCAGCCAACTTATATTAACCTTCATAAACATCCAAATTCATTTTCCCCTTGATGGTAGCAAGCTGTCCAGTCCCAGAGGCAGCAAAGCAGCCACAAATCATGACACACCTTCCACCATTTGTCACCGGTGAGATGATGTTTTCATGCTTTTAGTTTCATCAGTCTACAGAGCAGTTTCCCAGTAGTACTGACGAGTGTCAGGGTGCTCTGTGGAAAACTTTAGGCCAGCAGTGACGCTTATAGGCCTCCATACTGGTGACATATGTGGATGGAGATATTAAGTTTTCCATGAATGTGATATCCCAGAAACTTCAAATTTGGCACAAACATTAACTGGGACTCAAGGATGGATTAGTTAGATTTTAATGGTCAAAGACAAATGAAATGTGAAGGTCACTGTGACTTTACAAAACACGTTTATGACCATAACTCCACTGTTAATATGATGTCTGAGGAATGCCTTGAGGGAATTCCTTTAAACTTGACACAAATGTTCATTTGGACTCAGCAATGAACTGATTCAATTTTGCTGGACTAAAGGTCAAGGTCACTGTGACCTGTCTGTCCCATTTTTGTACCCTTTTTTTTTGTTAAATCAGGAATGCCTTCAGAGATTTTATTGTATTTGAGAAAAATACACCCTTGAACAATAAACAAGAATTTGGTGTTCAAAAATCAAGGTCAGTGAGATCTCACAAAACATATTTGGCTAAAATGCAAGAATTTATACACTAATTTTGACAAATCTTTACACAACTGATAGGCTAAAATGAAGACATGACAGACTTTTATGTTCAAAAGGTCAAAGATTGAGTTTAGTGTGACCTCACAATACCTTTTATTAAATCTACCTGTCTGAAATCCTTTTATACATAGCTTATCTAAATGTGAACTGATGAATATGTAAATGTTTTAAGATGAATTTGTAACCCCTTTTCAGGTCTGTTGATCAATTCTTGTTTCAGAATTCATTTGAGGTCCCTTTTTGCGAGGCATAGTTCATGTTCGCAAATGCTTATTATGAATAGCAAACTCTAATGATTGCGGTCCATTTTTAAATAAATCAGCACAAATCAGCATAGCTCTCACCACACCTCCACCTTAATAATTCATTTGGGCTTCACATTTGTTAACCTCTGAATTAACTTTTGTTATTTGTCACTTTCCAACACCACAAATGTTTATTTTGTATATACTGTATATATGTATTCAGTATGTGTAAGAGTGATACAATAATATGTGTTATTAGCCAGAATACTTTGTGTTCGTAACTTAGATTGAGATCTGACCACATTTTCAGACAAATCAATACATAAATGCAAATATTAAAAAAAAAAAGTCAGCTACATTTCCTTGCCGGTCTAAGGTGGCTGCCATGATTATTAATAAAGATGTCAGCGCTTCAGCTCCATCATTCATATCTGCCAGTCTGGGCTCATCCCTCAAATATAATCACAGTCTGGTCATATATCACATCTCCAATTCCAAACCACACACACACACACACACACACACACACACGAAAAAAATACATTTTACATCCTTCTCATGAGAAAACAGCCAAGAGACACTATATGAGTAAATTAGCTCACTGAACCCCAAACTGCTCACTCAGTCTTCTCAGTTTCTCAGACAGACTCAGGCCTGCAGCTACACTGTAACTAGAACAAAAATGCTATATGTGTTACTGTAAACCTATAGAATTTAAAAGATTAATGTGAAAAACAGAATACATTTGTGAATTACAGACACAGACATGTCATTTTGATGGTCGCCTTCAGTGCTTGTAAAATGCAAATTTTTCTCCCTCAACCTCTTTGAATCTACACCAAGGAGACACAGCTGATGCTGTTAAGATTTTGATTCAACTGCTTTCAGTTTGAACACACTAAGCAACTGGTGCAACATGCTTGGCGACACGTAGATAACCTTATACCTAAATGTAACATGAAACCTTTATTTTTAGTTCCTGCTTGTCCTGAGTATTCATTGCAGTGAATATTTCTGTGCCTTTAAATTCAGATACATTGATGAGAGATACAAAGAAATTTTAACAAAATGTTTTCATAATTCATTTTGTCAACTAGATAATAGAACAGGCAAAGAGTATATGAACTCACACTAGGTGGTTTGTGGAGGTGAAAAATCTAATTAAGATTAATATATTCTTTATGTTTTATTGTTGATAATTCGGCTCACACAACACTGCTGAAAATGTCGATAGTGAACATTTTCAACTTATGTATTTCTCTGCACTTGCCGCATGTGGATGTTTTTTTGTTGTTTATCTTGAATCAAAGTGAGCAGATTTATGATGAAGAGCCCCACGCTGCTCATAAACGTGCTTTTTGTTTATGAGCCGAGTGCCTTCCTCTCCCACAGCACACAGCCAGCTGGGATACCTGTTCTCAATATGAAGGCGTTTCTTTACCTTTTGTCTCACATTAAGAGACGGCTTTAACAATACCTGCCTTCTCTCTGAGAACCCGCAATCACATAAAATTGAAGGTGTGCCTGCAGTGTTTCACCGTTAAGTCTTAAAATAGCTCACATGCAGCCTTGTTTTGTTCTTCTGCAGTTGTCAAGGAAGCTAAGGCCAACAGAGAAATGCACGGGTCCTCGAGGTTGCTTCATCTCCACACACAGTGTCTTAGATGTGTAAATCTGCCACTAGTTAATTGTCATGTGCATTTGTCATACCGGCAGACAGATGCTCTCCCTGTGGCCACTACCTGAGCTGTCATGAGCACAAAAAATGCAGAAACATACGTGTAATCTCTGCTGAGCTCCGCAACACTCACATGATGTAAATGCAGGACAGCATGCATAATTGCATTCAGACATACCCCAATAATTTTGCTGGATTTTGAATCTTGCAAGAAAAGAAAACCATCAAAAAATAATTGTGTCTAAATACTATACAGTGAATGTACAGGAGTAATAGAGATTACTTTATGATTTAACTTCATTTTGTGAATATTAAACCCTATTATTTTGCAGTAGGACACTTGAAGAGTAACGGAATGCAGGAAAAAGTAAAGGAGACAAACGTGCACACAGCTGTTATCTGCACTGCATCAGAGTGAAGTTGACAAACGGCTCTTCTTTCTTCTGTTTTTCTTTTTTCAAGTTCATGACTTAGGGAGAAATCTCGAGTCCCTGCTGAGTTGGAGATGGATGCGCAGGTGCCGTCGCTCTTCGATTTTCTCCCGTCTTTGCAGAGTCATCCTGGCAGGAAAATCATGAAGAGACCAGCCCTTCCTAGATCACCTGCAACGGTCAGCTGCAAATATTTCATCTTATCCCTGTGTGCCTTTATGTCTTTCTCACTTTCTCCCCCCTGTGTGGTCACATAGTTGAGCGCTTCTTTTTTTTCATCTTTCTGTGTTTTTTTTTTTCTTTTTTCTCCCCATCTTTTGTTTTCACTCTGACCTTCACACGGAGCACACAACCCTCCCCTCAGTTCAGGCTGCTTCCTTTCTTAAATAAGAGAAGAAGGGATGAGCGGAGCGCCAGAAAGGGCAGCTCCTTCTGTGTTCAGAATCATGATCACATTTTTGCCATCCCTGCAGAGTACAGGGGAAAGTCACATATTAAGTTCACAGTGAAGCCCTGTGAATGTACAACTCACTGTAAGAGTGAAGTTAGTGTCTGATTTGATGCATGCCATATAGACTAAAAGTTCCCTGTAGGCCTCTGCATTATAGAGCACAAGTATTGATGTGTCTTATGGAAGCAGCATCAGTATTGCAACACATTGCAGAGTGGTGAGATCCTGTACAAGGTTATGGAGGACTAAAAGTGCCAAAATTAAATAAATAAATACATCATTAAATAATTAATTAAATATGTCATTAATTAATTAAAATTGGAATTAAATATTTCATTAATTAATTAAAATTGGAATTAAATATGTCATTAATTAATTAAAATTGGAATTAAATACTTAAATGTGTTATTAAATAAATATATCATTAAATAATTAAATATGTCATTAATTAATTAAAATTGGCATTAAATATGTCATTAATTAATTAAAATTGGCATTAAATATGTCATTAATTAATTAAAATTGGAATTAAATACATAAATGTGTTATTAAATATGTCATTAATTTATTAAAATAACAATTATTTTAAGTAAAAAACATATTTCATTATTTCACTATTTAATTAATTATTTCATGGTCCTTGCGTTGCAGTGGATCATGAATTTATTTTATCTGTCAACCTCGCCCGTCAAAGTCGGTGGGCGGATCCTAACACCTGATTGGTTACCCTGCACATCAAGTCAAGGCAAATCGATTCCAGATAATGGATTGACGCAGAGCTTGTGAACACATTCCGATACACTGGGTGGCGCTATTCACCTCTACGTTGGTTTGGATACTCAATAAAACAAAACTTTATTAGCAACCGCTAAAGACTCGGTCCTCTTTCCCAAATGTTGATACATGCGGTGCAAGACAAATTTTCCTTTAGCATTTCCTTTAGCATCTACTCGGCGCGCCACGGCTCGTCTCGGTTTAGTTGTTTTTCCATTACATTGAGTACCACCTCATCGTGGGTTGAGTCGTCATAGCACGGTGGCCCGAAAGTCCCTTACCGTCATTTTTGTGCGACACAAACGCAATGCAACAATGTACATGGAGGCGATAGTACACCTGCTGCTCGGTCTGTGGCTTTCTGTCAGATTCAGAGTAATAGAAGAGTCGGAGAAAGCTGAGAGCGGCGAGTCGAAACACTCAGGAGACACACAGGAGAGTTTGGGAGGCGATACAGCAGTATCAAGCTGAAGACAAGAGGATATGAACGAGACGACATATAAGGGTAAGCTAATGCTAGTTCGCTAGCTATCGTGTATCAGTCCTGTGAACGACCCTGTAATGGCTGCAGTTTGTCGCTATTAGGTATTAAAATATGTATGCTGTGTATGTGTTTCAGATGCTCTCTGATGAGACTTCATGGGATTTACCTGAAGCAGCAGCACATGAGCCTGCAGTGGCACAAGGTGTAGAGGAGGAGGGCAGAGATGTACAGGATGCACTGATGCACTACGTGTCATGCAAAAGTTAAAAGTTGTTCTTCTTGTTATACTTCTGTTTTTCTGTCCCCGGACCGCTATTGTTTTCTTTAATGCAATTCTGACAATAAACTTTTGTAGATGTGTCTATGCTATTGTTTGTTTGTGAAGGTTAGCAAGATTAAATAAAAAATTAAACGCCAAAACATTAAAACAGCTGTTTTAAGAAAATTCCAGTTTGATAAATCAGTATTGCTTTGGTGTAATTCAGTCACCAGAATTATGAACCATAAAGGAGTTTGTGTTAAAACATGTTAAATCCCATTAAACACAAATACATTATTAGGGAATATAGAATTGTTTGGTTCAGACTGTTGACTCTTTTCCTACCAGTGTCTTAACAGACAAAATGAAAAGTTATGATGCAATCACATAAGTCACAAAATAGTTTATTAGTCAGCAGCAAAATCAAAACTATTTACAATGTGCAAAGTACAAACTGTGGTGGGCCTCTCCTACAGTGGAGGACTAAAAGTAAAACTATATACAACTACAGGTGCTGGTCATATAATTAGAATATCATGAAAAAAGTTGTTCATTATTTCAGTAATTCCATTCAAAAAGTGAAACTTGTATATTATACTCATTCATTACACAGAGACTGATATATTTCAAATGTTTATTTCTCTTAACTTTGATGATTATACCTGAATACTAACAAAAATCTCAAATTTGGTATCTCTGAAAATTAGAATATTGTAGAAAGGTTCAATATTGAAGACACCTCTAATCAGCTAATTAACTCAAAACACCTGCAAAGGCCTTTAAATGGTCTCTCAGCCTAGTTCTGTAGGCTACACAATCATGGGGAAGACTACTGACCTGACAGTTGTCCAAAAGACAAGCTTTTTCGTGATATTCTAATTATATGACCAGCACTTGTAAATCTCAAGTCTATGGGAGGTGGACTCGCTCACACTCGCCGGCTGCCCACTGCCTACCCAGCTACCCCAGCTGCCCCAGCACACCCAGGAATGACTGGTTGAAGGCAGTATTCTGGGCCAGCTTCATTCTCTCTTGCCTCGCTGAGGAGCAACCAGATGTTCTCATCATGCTGGGCATGACTCCACTCCTCCTCAGTCTGCATCTCCACAAGTACGCTAGGAAGGTCCAATTTTCTGTGGCCCCCTTTCCTCTTGCCTAGACCAAAGACAGAAAAGTGATCAGAGTCAGCTTTAATGGCCAAGTAAGTACACAATATACACAGAATTTGGTTTCGGCTGTTGGTGTCATCCTAGGAATATGGAAGAGAATAATAAAAAATAAACAATAGAAAGAGGAACAGGGAGGAAAAAGAAATAGTAGTAAAATAGAACACAATATAAACAGAAATGTACAGCTAGACTGGAATGTATGAACACATTAGCAAAATGGTAATTGCTATAAACACAGTAGTGGCGATTTTTGTGTACAGGGCACTGTAGTCCAAATGTCCAGGGTGAGTGGGGTCTCTGATGATGTTTTCTGCAGTCCGTACTATGGGCTGTAGTCTGTTTCTGTCCTGCTGTGTGGTTGATCCAGAGGTGCACAGGACAGATTGTATGACTGCAGTGTAGAACTGGATCAACAGCTCATGTGGCAGGCCATGTCTCCTCAGCTGTCGTAGGAAATACATCCTCTGCTGAGCCTTTTTCAGGAGGTCCTGAGAGATTGTAGTCCCCAGGAGCTGGAAGGACTCCACAGCTATGATGTGATGTGTTTAGCCACCCGTCCATCCATTTTCAATCATGATCATGTCTTTGATACTTTAATAAACTTCTGGCACTCTTCGCTTTAACCAAAGCACAAGCAGTAACTGCTCCACCACAAACAAAAACGACGTGGTGTGAACTTCATTTCATCCTGTGCACATTTTGGAGTTGCTAAGAAGAGCTGTGTTTTCTCATTTTTATGTATATTTTCATTCAGTTTCACAGCTACCTAGTGACTATAAGAAGAATGGTTGCAATACTACACCGCACCAGAACGTAAATTAATTAGAGTGACTTACTTGTTAAATCAATAGAAAATAAATGCAGCTGCATGTGTTCTGTTTATGTGTCACTGTAGCTACATGTAGCTTTCATCAGGCGTTCCTGAGCTGGCTGCTGCACAGTTTGCATTTACACCTGCCTCAATTCTTGGTCATTGGTCTCGTTGTTCTGATCATGCTTGCAGGCATTTACACCTGTAGTAATAATAATACGAAAATCAACCATGCTCTCTGTTTACCGTGTCTTACCGGTGATAAGACGGTGCTGTTGACAGGGTCGGTGTCGAAGCTGGTGCTGGAGAGGAGCTGCTGCTGGTGGTGGAGAGGAGACAGGGCAGCCGGGGGCTCCGCGACGGAGGTGGAGTAGGCTTCGCATGTGGAAAGGGATTCTTGAACAGAAATAAACACTCACTCTAAGTACAAGAAAAACACGGCATGCTGACTGAAGTATTAGCTTCTGAGAGCTAAACGTTAGAAACAGCAGCACGAAATACAAGCAGAGCACGGAGTTAGCGCCGATGGCTAACTAGCTATCTTATTGTCTGCTCCAGGAGACAACGACGTTACTTTCTAAAAATACTTGTTTGCTTAAAAGAAGCTTGCCACCAATGGAATAAATGATGTATAAGTTTCTTGAAGTCACAAAACACTCACCGTTCTCGAACGTCTCCAACAATGCAGCGGCTGAGTCTCCCTCCTGTTGCTGGCGGTGCGGTGCCAGTAAATAGCTTCCATTAAACCTCTTCCAACACCTCCTGGTTGACCCACGCCGGCCGTTGTGGTCCTTGGTGGACCGATAGTCATTTTTGAGCTTTTTCAGCTTCTCCCTACACTGCTTCTGTCCTCTTTATATACAGTCTACTGTATATGTGAGCGGCCATCCGCTCAGAGACCTCCTGATAAACTTTCTCCGTCCAGCTCTCTCTGTATTCTTTGGTCCGCCACCAAAGACAAAGTCTCGACCTCTTCATTCACCCACGGTACAGGTCTGGCTGTCACATTAAAATTATGAAGAACAGAGAGTTTCGTGAAGAGCAATGCACACCGTCGCTGTTTACAGTCATTTTTTTAATGCAGGATTTTGTTTTCGTGCTGAAGTTGCTCTGTGTCGTCACTCCCTGTCCAATCAGTGGCCTGCACTATGTAAACGCCACATTATCGGCTCATCTCAGCTCGCTGGGAACCTCAGCCGAGAAGGTGCTGAAAATTAGTCCGTATGGAAACGCTCGCTAACAAAGATGAGACGAGCCGTACCGTGCCGAGTAGATGCTTGTGGAATCGCGGCTAAACAAAGACGAGCGGAGCCGTGCCGCGCCGAGTAGGTCCTAAAGGAAAAGCGCTCGACACTCCGAGCATCGCTGCAATTTGACAGGCTGGTAATCCACAAAGAACGTGATGTTCCAGAACTTCCCTCGGTATGCCAAACGCCCTGGTCCCTGTGTGTGCTCCTGTTGCACCCTGGTACCAGAAAACCGGCGGAGTACTTCCTCTAAATTTGCAGTCACTCTACGGTCAACATCTTGGTCGGAAAGTGCGGAAATAACTTCAACAACGTCAATAAATTCCTCTGCTTTACACGCTACATGCTCGCGGTAAGCAGGTCCTGCTTCCACATACTCTGCAAGGTCTAAAATATCTCTCACCAACTCTCTAGAAAGTTCACAGCGACTCTCCCTCTACACAGCCTCCATGTTTAGAAAGACTTCTACTTCCGGTTTCAAGGCAGACAAAAGCAGTGGATTAGACTAGATTCACGTTAGTCCCGCCCACGGACTTTGACGGGCGAGGTTGACAGATAAAATTAATTCATGATCCACTGCAACACAAGGACCATGAAATAATTAATTAAATCGTGAAATAATGAAATATGTTTTTTACTTAAAATAATTGTTATTTTAATAAATTAATGACATATTTAATAACACATTTATGTATTTAATTCCAATTTTAATTAATTAATGACATATTTAATTCCAATTTTAACTAATTAATGACATATTTAATTATTTAATGATATATTTATTTAATAACACATTTAAGTATTTAATTCCAATTTTAATTAATTAATGACATATTTAATTCCAATTTTAATTAATTAATGAAATATTTAATTCCAATTTTAATTAATTAATGACATATTTAATTAATTATTTAATGATGTATTTATTTATTTAATTTTGGCACTTTTAGTCCTCCATACAAGGTGTGTCCTGCAGTAGGTTTTTCTTTTTTTCCTTTTTTTTAAACATAGAGTGGGTGTGGCTACAATCTTCACTGCACCAATGCAAAACTTCCACTGGATATCTGTGTGATAGGTCAGTCAAAACGAGCTCCAGTAGTGGACACAAAGCACTGCACCTCACACATTTCTGGTGTACATGAATCCCACTTTTATTTTCCACAGAAAAAAAAAATGATGTTCCTTTTTTTTTTTCCTTGGTCTGTTTCGGTTACATTTTAAAACCATTCTATGAAAAACTGTAGCACCAGAGCAGATTTCTATTGCCCATTCTTTGATAAAAATGTCAATTTGTGCTATTTTTCAGTTTTGATCTGATAGTTTTGATTGAGGGGGAGACATTTTCTTTCTTGTATATAAAAAAACGACTAGCACTTCATTTCTTTTTCCAGTCATTTGCAAAAGAAAACTGTATATCTTATTTTCTTCATTTAAATCACAACAAATACATTTAAAGCAAAATAAAAAAATTGGGCGGTATTTAGCATAATCCAAGCAGGGAATCAGCTTTCATGATGATTATTATTATATATTTATATATTCATATGTATACATATATATATATATTATGTTTATATACAAGTATGGCACTTGATTACACAAAAGCAAGAAAACACTTCACAAATAAAAGCAGTGGGCGCTTTGGTGTGTCATAAATTAAGGAAGTCACAGACGTTAGCGTTTGCAGCAAATTCACCAGATACTGTTTTGCAAGTTAGCTATTAAGCAATGGAATGGTTACATACTGTATGTTAAGGTCAGTGGTGCAACACAGGCAACAAAAAACATGAATTAAGCTGATGTATTTCAACTAGTCAGTAAGGATTTATATATCTATGCATATATAAATCTTGATGGTAGATTTTTCCTTTTGTATGGTGCCATTTAATTAGATTGGTGCCAGAAAATAGGTGGAAAGAAAATGTCTTAAAAACACCGTCAGGTCAGTAGCACATTTGGATAAGGTCAGGCTCTCCAAGTTCACCTCTTAGTGCAAATTATTTTTTTGTTTGTTTTCTTTTTTTGCATTTACTCTCTTCAAGTACAGCAGAACAGCCCACAAAGAGTAAATCTGTGAACACTTCAACATGGTCTCCATTTAGCATCTTACAGAGTATAAACGTTACTAAAAAGTTGCATCAGTGCAATAATAAATAAGTAAACAAACGTGTAATCCACGCTTGCCATGAAGTCCGTAAAAGACCAACAAATCAAAAAAATCTGCCCACTCTTTAAGTCATGACACGAATTAGGCGTGCGGAGCTGTCCATCATGTCCATCACGGTGTTTATTCTTATAATTTGTTTTTATACATCTTTTTCACTCCTTCCTCCTGTGTTACACATAAGCAGAATCACTGGACTGAGTGCGGCCAAAATTTGGCACACTCATCCTCGGCAAGTCCTTATTTCTGATCTCATAAATGGACTTTCGCCGAGCCTGCACGCCTCGCACGGCCGTTTTGATTTTCCTCCAGCCCAAATGATTGAGTTCTGCCAGGTTGAGCACCACGCAAAACCCACTGACCGCGAACATGAAGACCAGGAACACAGTCTTCTCCGTGGGTCTGGACACGTAGCACTCGACATCTTTTATGCAGGGGTAGCGATCACATTCGTACACGGACGGGACGTTGAATCCATACAAGAAATACTGACCCACCAAAAAGCCTATTTCCAGCGCGTTTCTGAAAACTACCTGGATGATGTAAAACCTGGAGATGCCCTCTTGTCGCCTCATTTTGGACTTTGTAGTTCTCATGGCTGAATTAGGGATCTCTTTCACTTCCAAACAGTCCGGCTCGGCTTCTTTGGTGGAGTTCTCCGTGTTCTGAAGTACTCCATTAACAATGGTGTTCTTTATCTTTTTGCTCTCGTCTCGCTTCAGTGAATCTTGATCCTTATCTAGTGTCAGATAGACTGTGGAGTAGCGCCGCTCCTTCTGCTTGGCCGACTGGTGCACCGAGTATGTGATGAAACAAAGACTCGGAGTGCACACCATGATGATCTGAAAAACCCAATATCTAATGTGTGAAATGGGAAATGCCTTGTCGTAGCATGCCTGGTTGCAGCCCGGTTGTAAGGTGTTACAAACAAACATGGTCTGCTCGTCATCATAGACAGTCTCTCCAACTATTGCTACGATTAGAATCCGGAAGATGACCACCACTGTTAGTAGGATCCTACAAAGCAAGCAAACAAACAAACAATGTGAAAATAAGTGTAAATATAGATGTGTTTTGCTGTAAAATGTGGCTGAGTTGTGCGCTGCCTTGGTGGCTGAAGCGCTGAGGAGTCAGATCGTGGCGTGTTGATTTGGGGAGCTGTCCGGTGCTGAACCAGGACCCTCCTGGAGATGTGTGTTGTTGTTGTTGTTTTTTTTTTTCTTTTACAATCTGTTTCTTTTAACGTGTCTGTCAATCCGTGTAGACTAGTGAGTGTGATTTTTTTCTGTGTGTGATTTAATGGTGATGACATGTAAGCTATCGGCGTTGCTTTGACTGTACCTGTGTGAGGCTTGTTAAATGGAAAGAGGTGATAACGCCGACTCTCGCTCATCTTTCTGCCACCCGTGAGTGCACAACCACCACTCAAACTCACCAACAAACATCAAATGGATAAGTGGATGAATGAATACATGAAACGACACATGATTTTTTTTTCTTTTTTTGTTTTTTTAGTTTAGGCTGTTTGACTTTGCAGCACCATCCCAGGTTCTGAAAAGACAGCTGTCAACTGATCGACTGAGCTGTCTCGTTCAGGTGGAGGACGACAAAAAAAGGAATCTGTGAAACACGACAAAAATCCACAACACAGACACGAAGGACTGGGCACCATGCTACAGAAGATCCTGGAGTCACAATACAGAAACGGGGGACTGGGGACCATGCTAAAGACGATCCTGGAGGCTGCTGCGATTCTTCTGTTGTTCTTGGTTTTTGTTGATCATCTTACCTTCCTATCATAGTAGAGTGCTGCTGGACAGCAGCCTCCAGGAGCCTCTCTAGTATAGTCCATTCCCCCATTTCTGAGCATCCGGAGAAGACGAAGGTAAAACGGCACTTTGTTCAAATCCCTCCAAAAAAACGCGTTATTTCCCGTCCGGCTTCTCTCTGTCTCTCGCTGTTGTCAGTCTCCACAGCGTCTGAATTTAGCTAAAAAATGCATCCGTCAAGGGATGCTGCTACCGTCCCCGTTTCTCTCTGCGCGCTATCTGGTTGGTTATGCGCTGAGCGCGCAGCGCCAGTAAGCGTCCTGCTGTGTGTACCGAGCGCTCCCACAACGTTGCCACACTTTTCCTTGTCATGAGAGTCCGAGGGCTGATTACTATAAGCCCTCCTATTTTCGATCTTCAGATCAGGTTGATAGGCTGCGCGCTGCGTCTGGATGGAGGGAGGTTGGATTTAATGTCTTGCCAGCGTTAATCCGCCTTTAAGTAGTCTCCCCCCTCCCATGCGTCACGTACGCGCAGACAGGTCGGTGGAGCGCAGCCAGAAGGACCAGGGTTCTGATTTCCAGTATTTTAGTTTTGCATACAACGTGCGCCATTCAGTGGATACTGTTGCGGACGATTGTGTCCAGAGTGCTGTAGCCTTGAGTGAATGCATTTTGCCTAGGTGTATCCTCGTGGTATCAAACCCCCAACCACACTGTATTGTCCATAGGTGCTCAACACACGGAGCTGAACCACAGCAGAACCACATGTGCCTCATATGACAATACGGTATGTATCGTTCTGGGACAGGGCTGGTGGATGCACCGGGAACACAAGTCAAGGTGATTTTTTTGTATTTTTATCCGGAATATACATAGACTTCCAAATACCTCTAACTTATATGATGCAGAGTGCACGATTTGAACAAAACCTATTGTTCTATCTGTTGCTCTGTAACCAGCAGTGTTTGACTTTACAAATGAACACAGTCTTGGTTTCTTGGAACGGACTGCCTCGCATGCCCAGAGGTATCCCTGCCCATGTCGCAGGCTGCTGGCCCGGCTGGTAGAGCTGTTGTTTCCACCTCGGGCAAAGATGACGCTCTGGATTCAGTGACAGAGTGAAAGTATCATCCGAGTTGCTAATCGCTTTACAAGGCAGCCTGCCTGCCTCCCTCTCTCTGTGTGGAAGTTTAAAAATAGAAACAAAATATGTGACCCCGCCCTGTATATTGCTTTGTGATTTGATCAACTTATGGCGCTGCATTGTTTGTACACTAATATTAGACTTCTGTGTAGATTCGCACTATTTTCAGTCAAACTTATTCATATAATTGTTATTTTAAACTAGAATGCATAATAAATGTGTAAACATAATTTAAAAAAATGTTCCCCTAAATTTTTTTTGTTGCTACATTTTGCTCTTTTTAAGGAGTTTCATCACACTTAGCTCTGACTAAATCATTACTGTATTTTTTTAAACTTATCACTCAACATTTTGCTTGTTTGTTTGTTTGTTTGTTGTTGTTGTTTGTTGTTGTTTTGTCCAATCAGGGAAGCCGAGCTTAGTAATCACGTGACAGCTGTGTTTTCAATAAATGAAACTTTGCTGGGGTTAATTTCTCATGAGATGGCTTATCCCCTCCGTTCACTCTAATCTTTTCTAATTCAAATCTTTAATAACCTTTACTCATCCATCACGTGGTGGAAGGACAGAGCCTCGCTGCTTTCGAGAGACAGGGATGAAATAGAGAGAAATAGAGACAGAAAAAGAGGCCGGGCACTTGTTTATTTATAAACCTATTTATATCCACATATAAATTGCACTTGTGTAAACAAAGAATTTGACGACAACACAAGACTTGCTGCTTTCTGAGCCGTAACTTGACTTGTTGGCACGGACTGGAGGAGGCAACAGAGGGTGAAGACAGTGAGGAAGGAGGTGGGGGGGGGAGCGGTCTGGCGCTTAAAAGCACTTTCTGTGGACGATGGAGGGTCCAGCCTCATCATACTCCTGCTTGCTGATCCACATCTGCTGGAAGGTGGACAGAGAGGCGAGGATGGAGCCGCCGATCCATACGGAGTACTTCCTCTCAGGAGGGGCGATAATCTGAGCACAAACACGCGTGTTAAACTGGAAATCTGCCACAGAACTGTCATATTAGTTTTCAACCAGTGCCCAAAGTCACCTTAATCTTCATGGTGCTGGGGGCCAGAGCCGTGATCTCCTTCTGCATGCGGTCAGCGATACCGGGGTACATGGTGGTGCCGCCGGACAGCACGTTGTTGGCGTACAGGTCCTTTCGGATGTCAATGTCGCACTTCATGATGCTGTTGTATGTGGTTTCGTGAATGCCAGCAGACTCCATGCCTGTGCAAACACAAGAGGACCGTTTATTTGAGTGCTACACCCCCACTCCGCTGCAACGAGCCCATTTGACACCGCCCTCAGCTGTCATAACAGGTGCTGAAACGGACAGTTCCGGAAACAGCTGCGCGCTTTGTGCAGCAAATGTGAACCATAAGCCCCTTGCTTTAGATTACTCGTGTCTGTTGATCAGTGGTAAATCTGGGGTGGATAAACAGTGACCTCCAGCTGGTGGTCATAATTAGTCAGTATTATGAGCAATAAACACATGTGCACTTATGAAATCATTTATTCAAAAGTTTGCTCTGAGATTACTCTGTGGATATTCAATCAGATTTATAAGCAAACAGGAGTGGAAGGAGTGTTCAAACCCTTCAAGTGAAGTTCCCTGCTGCATATGTTTCATCTCCATATTTTTTTTTAAATGAACTGTTTAGATATTCTTGAAATTACATTTACACGTCTTCCCCAATTGAGAAATCTAGGATCTATAAAAATAAAAGCAGATATTTTTAATTTTAGCATTCTAACAATTCCTTCTTGCAGGTGCCAACTCAGGAGTGGAGAGGAGCTTTAACTGAACGTTGCAAAAGAATCACTATCAAAAGTTCTGTGCTCCAAGTAAAGGCTTTACTTTACTTTCAGAATCTTACTTAATTACAGAAATATTATCAGCACGTACTTTTGGTATCAAAGGGGAGCGGATTCATTATGCAAACTGTCTTGTTCTATGCATGGCCTACAAGCGATTAATTGCTGATGCAATATTATGAAAACATGACACCATAAATTACAAGTTAATAACATGTTTTGCATGTAAACCCTAAGGGCTAAAGCTGTCACTTGGAATAAAAAGTGCAATATTTCCCTTTGAAATATAGTGAAGTGGAACTATAATGTAAAATGGTAGCACTTAAATAAAGCAAGTACCTCAAAACTGTGCTGTAGCCTAATATATTTAAGTAAATGTAATCAGTTACTAATAAACGTACGTCATGTAGTCTAGTGAGTGAAGTACATTCAGTATGGATTTTCTTTCAGCATAGGATTTAAAACACAATCAAAGAGTGCAACTAATTTTTGCCCAAAGCTATTTAAATATTACATTTTAAAACTTTAGGATCCTTTCTACAAGTCTTTAATTAGTATAAAGACTGACAGTTAGCTCACTATATCTCCAGTGCCACATTGGGACACAGTCACTGCAACTAAATTAGTGTTTGTATGTCTGTGTTCGCCTTTACGCACCAATGAATGAGGGCTGGAAGAGGGTCTCTGGACAGCGGAAACGCTCATTGCCGATGGTGATGACCTGGCCATCGGGCAACTCGTAGCTCTTCTCCAGGGAGGAGGAGGAGGCGGCGGTGGCCATCTCATTCTCAAAGTCCAGGGCGACGTAGCACAGCTTCTCCTTGATGTCACGCACGATTTCGCGCTCAGCTGAAAAGGATCAGACATGGAAGTTGGACTATACTGTGTGTTAAGCTTATGGGAAGTTTATTTCCAATTCAAAATTAAATGTTAGCAAATGTTCAGGGATAATGTTCTTCACTTTTTAGTGCAGAGAGATGCTTGGAACATCAGATAATTCAGTTTCCAAACAGATGAGTTACTCCTTTTCTGTGTGGAAAAGTGTGTAATGTGTGATGATTTAGTGCGTTATAGTACACCGAAGTTTGCACAGAAATTTGCGTTTTTGATTTACACTCACCGGTTGTGACAAAAGAATATCCACGCTCTGTCAGGATCTTCATGAGGTAATCTGTGAGGTCACGACCGGCCAAGTCCAGACGCATGATGGCGTGAGGAAGAGCGTAACCTTCATAGATGGGCACGTTGTGGGTCACACCGTCCCCAGAGTCCAGGACAATACCTAAAGGCAGCGATGAATATGTGGGCATCTGATTTATTTATACGTACTGGAAGAATATCTAATACACACCTGTGGACTCGTGTCATACCTGTGGTACGCCCAGAGGCGTAAAGAGACAGCACGGCCTGGATGGCCACATACATTGCGGGGACATTGAAAGTCTCAAACATAATCTGGGTCATCTTCTCCCTGTTGGCCTTTGGGTTGAGGGGGGCTTCGGTCAGCAAAGTGGGGTGCTCCTCTGGGGCTACACGCAGCTCGTTGTAAAAGGTGTGGTGCCAGATCTTCTCCATGTCGTCCCAGTTGGTGATGATGCCGTGTTCGATGGGGTATTTCAGGGTCAGGATGCCTCTTTTACTCTGTGCCTCGTCGCCCACGTAGGAGTCCTTCTGGCCCATACCAACCATGACGCCCTGAAAACAATAACAATCAGGAATTAGTGATGGGTAGGAGGGTAGCAACCCAACTTTTACCAGGATTCAAATGTGTTTATCATAAGTAAAACTAAAAACATAGTAGGTCTGTTTTCCACAGTTAAAGTGAAATATAAATGCGTTGTTTTTTGTGCGCAATTACGCACGAATGAGCTGGCTCTCGCCCAAAGCTGTAGATTTACTGTATGTGAGGCAAACATCTGAAAGTGACCCCCTCGTCACACCACTTTTATTGTGTTTATGAGTAGGTAGTTTTCTTTACCTGGTGACGTGGGCGACCAACGATGGAAGGAAACACGGCGCGAGGTGCATCATCGCCGGCGAACCCAGCCTTCACCAGGCCGGAGCCGTTATCACACACCAGGGCGGTAGTTTCTTCGTCGTCGCACATAGTGTCGGCTCTGCAACACACAGGCGGGCGTCTGCACGGTTAATTCCAGTAGCGAAATTCCGTGTTTGTTTGGACTGAATAGATTGCCCTCTCTTCGTAGATAGACAGCAAACAACACACATGTGGTCCTTATGTAGTGGACAAACAATGCGGGGATTGTTGTTAGTTTTGAATTATGGGCAATGGATTGTAAAGTTATTATTTTTGTTAGCGTTTCACACCATCTGTAATCCACAAAATAAGCTGATTGTCGATGTAATGAGATGATCCGTTTTAGTTTGGTTAGGTGGAAGTCGCTGTCATTTATGTTAAAATCCTGTATCCATCCTCTGGTATTAAATCCACTGTGCGTTCGGTCCTGGTTCGCTCAGCTGTGTGGGTACTCACCAGATCAGCACCAGAGGCCGGACCGTGAGTGTGTAAACCGGAGTGTGCCGAAATGTCACGTAGGGGCCAATTTATACTCTGACAAGTGTCCGTGAGACTGGGCCAAGCAGCGCGACCCCTTATCCATATTTGGTCACCCATTGCCCCCTTGACAACAGCCGCTCCATGAATGGCATGACAAGGAGAGGGAACTCCCGCGCGGACATCTGTGTGCCGCCCATGTATGGAGGACAGAGGTGAGGACAGCAACACAATGACAGGCTTCCCTTTGATCTTTCACCTACCCATAAATCACTGTATAGTTACTAGAAAACTTCATTATGTCTGTAATATGCGTAATCTAGTCACACATTTACGCTTGTATTTAATATCACTGTTATATTCTTGAGTGTCTGTAGTTTTTTAACCAAAGCAAACTAAATAAAATTGTCCAGTTGAAGGACACAAGCCATAATCTGTGCAAGCAATAGATTTAAAACTGACTCCTTGTAGACCTAAAGGGCCTTCTGTGATCAGAAAAGATCATATGTCATTCTTAAAAAAAATCTTGAATATCCAAACAAGACATGCAACATTAGTAAGCTTTTTTTTTCTCATTTGTCTGTACACTGGCAGGACACATGCAGACCGACAGCACCAAATGGGGAGACCACTTGTGCCACACAGCTGGTGCCAGCAGCTGTTTGTCTTATTAGAAGCTCCAAACCTCACTCTTCAAATTTGTTTCAACAAAAAAAGTGGAGGCCTTTCTGCAGACAAAACATTCTCATTTTAGTACAACCAGAGTCAAAACAGTTTAATTCAAAACCATGACCAGTGTGTGCATATATTCAGTAAGCTGCTGGACTCACCATAGGGCAAATGAAAAGAGATTTTTGCCAATCCATTCATTTGCATAAAATCAACGAGTATCCATAATTCTAATGGGCTGCTTAGAAGTTATTGATGTGGTGGCCATGCAACATGCAGCACATCCACATATGGAAAATTTTGAAATGATTGTAATTCATAGTTTAGTCGCCATGTAAATAATAATAATATGCATTGAGTGTATTCAGCAGAAAATTCACACAACATCACAGAGATCAAAAACAGAAAAACACTTAACCTGAAATCAAAGGTTATCGCAGTACTTTGAATATATTCTACTTATGTCTTTCTTCCTCTGTCTCAACCCATAGTAGTGCACCAAACACCAACTACTGGTCTTATCGTTACCTGTTTCTGTAATAAAAGTCAAAGTAATGTATTCTTTGATGTAAGGAACCTTTGCAGATAAATCAGAAGTAACGCTGCTATTATGTGCCGTTCCCAACATCAAAACAAATGAGGAAAAAAAAGAACATTTTTTGTTGTGACATATGCCATATTCTTTCTTTAGTGCTACTCTGAGGAAGGAACAAGACATAGGAAATGACATTGCCGGTTTACTTGAAACGGACAGAGACCAAGCTCTGAAGGCTGTAAAATAACATTGGCTAAGAGCAGTGAATGGTCCCACCACAAGGAGGACAAGACAAAAGGGCACAGCAAGCCATGAATCATATGCTGCTGTCACCCGACCCCGAGCCATAACCCTTCACTGTGTGACTCTTTGTTTTGGTCTTATGTAATGAATGGTAGGCAGTGGTGTGCTTTAAGCATCCTTTTGGCCCAGTATTCAAATATTCCTAGCATTTTTTTGAGCATAGCTTAGTTAGTCTTTCTGTGCGTTGTAACTATCAAAAGGGAAAGGCGGACGACGACTTTCAACCTGAGTTTGCTCTTGTGCCAAAATATAGTTTGAAAAGGACATTTCAGTGTTTTCTGCTGTCCTCTTTCATCGTATGCACAGTTACTGTCACTGCCAGGGCAAGGCGCCAAGATATGCATTGCATAATGGTATTGGTAACAAAAATATTTGTTATGTTTGCTTTCAGAGCTTCCCTGGGTGTGAAAGGTTCATGCCTGGATTAGACACAGAGACACTTGGAGGCTGCTCAAATAGTCCTGTAGTGTGACTTTCACTTTAACAGTTGCTGCTGAGATTAAACCATTGTGGCACGATCATTCTCCTCCTACTCACAGCCCCTCTGGAGATTGGGCCTCATTACTCAGCAGTAGAGATGAGATAATAAGGACAAAACTGTCCAGAACAAAAAACGTATTGATTTTCTATGGGAATTTCGCATCATAAACAGTACAAACCATTTTAAAGAACCCTGAGGGGAAGTCATTTGCCTGATGCAGGAAAGATTTTGTACCTAAGTCAATAACGTGCAGCTCTAATGGAATGTCTCTATGCAGGATTGTAGCGTTTGAGCTGTTTATCAAAAACTTGCTAAATGCAAATGGTCTAAAAGCCCTTTGTTCTTTCCAACATTCATCTGCGTTGAGCGTCAGGGGCCATTTAAAGGTCACAGCAGTTAGAAGACACGAAACATATTGCTCAGAGAAAATTGGGTGTCCTCTTTCTGGTCCATGCACTGAATACTGAGTGACAAGCTGTTGGCTTATGTTAAAGTCTTCTACTGGGTACCTCAAAGGAGCACAGAGCTTGGATCACTGTCACTACGGCTGAAGTTATACTGTGAACATTTGCTCAGTCATTATTACTGATACTTTAGATGGCAAGTTGTACTTTCCTAAAACGCAGTTTGGATTTCTTATACTTTATGAATATTTACTGCATAATAAGCTCACAGGCAACTCGTGTGAGGGCTACACTGAAAAGACAGTTAAAAAATATGCTCTGAATTTGAAAAAGATATTTTCAGATTTATGAGTGGTTGCAGGTCCAAATAAATGTTTGTTTATATTTATCATCCAACTGCAGCATGATGAAGTTAATTAAAAGTAAATGCAACACCATGAATATTCAGTTATACCCAGTTGTCAAAGTTGGGAATGAAATATGAATTGCATGTTTTTTCATTTATTGCAGTTGTTTATTAATCAGATTAGATGATCAATTAATTTATTTATTTGCTTAGTCCAACAAATATCAAAAATCTTGACAAATGCCCATCATCAATTCTCACTGCCACAGATGATGTACATAAATTTTTTTTTGTTTGTTTTATTAGCAGTCCGAAACATTGAATTTACAATAGTAGAAAAACATCAAAACCTCACATTATAAAGCATGAAGATGTATTTTGGCTATTAAATCACTTAAACAATCACTTATCATATTTACTTATGATTATTCAACTGACATATTGCAGTAGCTGGAAAATATATTTCATAGTGCTTTTCCCAATATATAGATAGCCGAGTTTTGCATCAGTCTAATTATTTGGATTTTTCCTTTTTTTAAATTCAGTTAACTATTCTGTAATATTTTCTGTAATTTTATTTCCACAATGAATGTGTAAGTGTTGTTTAAAGGAATAATAAAGATTGCAGCACAAAACGTGTAGCTGCAATCAAAATTCTGGCCTGGAATTCTGGCTCTTTCTGTTCAGTCCATCTCCTCACAGTCTCAGCCAGAGACTTAGCAGGTTGGAGTTTCTGCCTGTTTGTCTGGAGAAAGTGAACCAGAGTCCTGTAGCTACACAGGAAACAAAGCAATATACAATCTGTAATGTGATCTAGTATCTTTATGACTTAATGTGTTGCCTGTATTTAGAATTTTTGCATTTAAATTAAGTTATCTTGCCAGCTAAGTTTTGTAGCACCTCAATAATACAGGTGGGATGGCCACACCGACCACAAGAAATGAGGAAAAAATCAGTAAAAACAGTCAGAGCAGTTATCAGGAGGTAGGAATGATCCAGAATAGAGATGGACAAATGAAATGTTTTAAAAATGAAAGCTTTGAATCTCAGTCATGAAAGGTGCACTAACTTTTATTGCAGTAAGATTCTACCCTGAGGCCTCTTTTTCTAATATAATAAATGTAAACTGCTAGTTTTAAATTTAGAGCAAATATTCTACTGTTCACCACAGATATAATGCCAATCCTGAAAACATTGTAAAAAATACTCACGCACACCAGAGAAAAACAGACAAACATGGCAGAATTAGGCACAGAGGAAAATGCAGATTTTCCAAATTTACACAGTGCATATGAATTCCAACACGTGAACACGTTAGCTTAGAAGAGTCCAGGTGGACAGATGAAAGTTCTTATTACTTAGACATGCAACATCCCTTCTTTCATCTTATATTGCTGACTATTTAACCAAACTGAAGCAGTCCAAAGTTAAAACAGACACAGCTCAGTGCTTGTATGACGTGACGTGGAAAATTGAGCTTTCCACTTTAATTTATTGATTCATAAGCTTTCAGACTCCCACTATGTCTTTGATCTGTTGTGTTGAAGCACAGTGGTGGTTCATCACAGTGTGTAGTGGTCATTCAGCTGAATGTTGCTAAGAGCTTACTCCTCTTTCAGTGTCTCCTTCATAAATTTGAATTCTTTGCCAAAGCGATGGCTTCCAGATGGAGGTTGTGGTTGAGGATGACTGACCCGCAGGTGAGAGCTCCAGCGAGGGTGAAACCACAAACAAACATGTCCTGACCTGCAAGACAAAAACAACAAGTGTGAGAAATGGAAGGAATATTGTGTTCAGTTCAGCACACTGGATAATATGAAGCTGCACAGACCTGTCAAATAGAGGTTCTTCAGAGGAGTCTGAGGTCTCACTCTGGCGCTTAGATCAGGACAGAACTAGATGACGCTGTGATCCGCTCTGTAGATCTCACCTTTAGGGGCTCTGATGTAGTGAGTGTTTGTTATTCCAGCATCAATGTACTCGATCTACACAGACAGAAGTATATGTACACCGATCAGGCATAACATTATGACCACCTGCCTAATATTGACTTGGTCCCCTTTTGCTGCCAAAACAGCCCTGACCCATCGAGGCATGGACTTTACGAGACCCCTGAAGGTGTGCTGTGGTATCTGGCACCAAGATGTTAGCAGCAGATCCTTTAAGTCCTGGAAGTTGCGAAGTGGATCGAACTTGTTTGTCCAGCACGTCTCACATGTGCGCCATTGGATTGAGATCTGGGGACTTTGGAGGCCAAGTCAACACCTCAAAACTGGTTGTTGTGCTCCTCAAACCATTCCTGAACCATTTTTGCTTTGTGGCACGGCGCATTGTCCTGCTGAAAGAGGCCACAGCCATCAGGGAATACTGTTTCCATGAAAGAGTGTACATGGTCTGCAGCAGTGCTTAGGTAGATGATAGATGTCAAAGTAACATCTGCATGGATGGCAGGACCCAAGGTTTCCTAGCAGAACATTGTCCAAAGTATCACACTACCTCCACTGGCTTGCCTTCTTCCCATAGTGCATTGTGGTGCCATGTGTTCCCCAGGTACGCGACACACAGACACCCGGCCATTCATGTGATGTAAAAGCAAACATGATTCCTCAGACCAGGCCACCTTCTTCCATAGCTTCATGGTCCAGCTCTGATGCCCACGTGTCCGTTGTTGGTCTTTCAGTGGTGCACAGGGGTCAACATGGACACCTTGGTTGATCTGCGGCTATGTAGCCCCATACACAACAAACTGCAATACTCTGTTTATTCTGACAGCTTTCTATCAGAACCAGCATTAACTTCTTCTATTTGAGCAACAATAGCTTGTCTGTTGGGTCGGACCACATGGGCCAGCCTTCACTCCCCACATGCATTGTTGAGCCTTGGCCACCCATGACCCTGTCGCCAGTTCACCGCTGTTTCTTCCTTGGATCACTTTTAATAGATACTGACCACTGCAGACCGGAAGACCCAGCAAGATTTGCTGCAGTTCTGGAGATGCTCAGATCCAGCTGTCTAACCATCAGAATCTGGTCCTTGTCAGACTCGCTCAATTCCTTATCCTTGCCCATTTTTCCTGCTGCTAACACATCAACTTTGAAGACAAAATTTTCAGCTGCTGCCTTATATATTCAACCCACTAACAGGTGCCACGTTTAAGAGATAATCGGTGTTATTCACTTCACACGTCAGTGGTCATAATGTTATGCCTGATCTGTGTATGTCGTATGTAAAAAAAAAAAAAAAAAAAAAAAAAAAAGCACAAAAGTGTGAGCTATCCACAGTTTTATATGAAAAATTCGAAGTGTTTTCAGTCTCATTGAAAGGAAACACAGAAAATAGCTGCAGCTTTTGTAGAAGAGGCGTGTGTCCAACTTTGATTAGTGCAGTAAAATTTGATGTTTATTTTTTTATTCCATTGCCTAGCAACAGCTCCACCCACAAACAGCCACAGGCCAGACAGAGGACCACAAACAGACCCCTGAAATGGACCCCGTTCATCAGATCTGCTTCCATTACTGCTGATACTGTGCTTCCTCGGGTCACCAGCAACACACCCACCAAGTTTCAGGGAAATCAGATGAACGGTTATTGAAATGTGCAAAGAAACTTCTACCAAAAACACAACTGATTTGATTGGAGCTTCAGTAGAAATCAATGGGACTTCACTTGTAGATTCTTGAAGACGTTTCACCTTCATCCAAAAGGCTTCTTCAGTTCTAACTGGCTAATGGGGAGATACAGAACTGACTGCTGCTGTTGTTGGTGAACCACCTGGTTTCACAACAATTCACACCTTGAGGCATGTGAGTCCTGGTCCTTACGTGGCCCACTTTTAGGTCTGGCAAACTCACAATCATCACATAGCCATTTACCAGTGTACTCACCTCACCTTATGTGTTTGTGTGTATGCATGCATGTGTGCACGTGCATGTATTTCAGGGTGAAATTACAGAGCAGTATGTGGTTAATTGAATGGGGAGGCCTATACTTATCCTCCTCTCTCTGGCTCCGAGGTCTCCTTGCAGCCAGTAGGAGGAGGCTTTTTCCTTCAGCAGTCTCAGACCCCAATGAAAAATTCACCCCCTTGCCTGGTCTGTGTATATTTTGGCAATTGGATTTTTCGTTCTGAAACGGGTATTGAAAAACAAAAAACGAGTGGTTATTTGATTTTCGTTTTAAAACACGAAAAATAAAATTAAAATACAAGGCGTTTTTTCTTTTCATGATCAAAAAGGGATATACGAAATTTTTTAAAGGCTTTGATTTTCATTTTATATTTACAATAACAAAAAAATAAAATCAGTAAGAGACAGAAACGAGAAAAGGTCCGTTTTTTTCATTTTCTGAGACCGGAAGTGGTCATCAGCAAGTTTGGAGTGAAACGACAACAAGATTCTCAGAGGGCGGAGCCAGAGAGCAGCGATTGGTCAGACCATAGAAGACAGCGAGCTAGCGTATCTAGTCTGCTATATATATCTATGGTCGGCACGTGTGGTAGCATCTCTGGCTGCTGTTGACCTTGTTTTTGGAGTAAAACACGGTAAGAAGATAAATACTTCTAACCAGTAGCGTTGTTTTGTTGTAGGTTAAGTCAGCGACTTGTGAAGAGTTGTGTTTCGTCCTGTTAGAGCAGTTGGTCCGGATGCGTTAGCTACCTAAGCGGCTAAGTTAGCTAGCGGGCTAATCAACACAGGTGGCTAACTTACCGCTGAACACCTGTGTTAGTTGCTGCAGCAGCTGTCCTCATTATTAGAATGACATTCTCAACCTGTATTTCTCTGCTGTGTATTTTAGCTTTTAAAAAAGTTATTTTACTTTAAGGTTAACTGAAACTGTTCAGCTGCAATAAAGTTTAACATTCAGCCGGTTTGAATTAAACTGCGCTTACATTGCGCAACTTTGTTCAGGAAGATTTCTCTGTAGCTCAGGGGACAGGCTGCTTTTTACAAAACCTTGTACGAGAATGTCTGTCAATGCTTTCAGCAGAATTTAGAAACACAACACTTCCTAAACAGATATTTTGAGGCTGTGAGGTTGAACGTTTGAGAGTATATCAGTGTGTTTGTTTGTGGTCTTTCTGTTTCTAGGTGGAAGCTGAATTAGTGAGGATGACTCCTGCTCCTGTCATCTCTAAGCTCCTCACACATCTTTACCTGCACATGAGGAAAATCACTCCTGTAGAATGCAGGTATGTTTGTCATTATTATAAAAAGATGTTGACTGGTGACCTGTCAGAAACCCATTATACAGAGTCAGCCAAAATAATGTTTACACACATCAGGAAAAGAAAAACTTGCATAAATATTTCAATACCAAATTTATTCAGACATCACGAGATTAATAAAAGTTATCTTTGGCCTCTACAATTACAAGAGGTGCTCAAAGTGGTGGCCACTGGCTTCCAGACATTTCTGCTGTGTTGTAGACGTCACTTGTTGATGCTCCATTCATGAGGGGTAGCGCCATCTGTTGGGAAAACATCGTACAACAGGACACAGAGTTATCGTGATTTGATCAAACTTAGAAAGAGGTATCTATATGCATAGAAGTACTTATGCAAATGAAATATTTATAAAAGTTTTTCTTTTCCTGATGTGTGTACATTATTTTGGCTGACTCAGACTCTGAACTGAATGAGAACAAAACTGTTATTTAATTGTTGCTCTGAAAGCTTCTTTAGTGAAAACCGACTGGTGTTCTGCTTTGAAACAAACTGCTGATGAGGTCTGTGTTTTTAGGTTCAACCCCACAGTTTCTGAATGAACTGATTGTTTTTTTTCCTGATCAATGTGGACATTATAATTGATGGTAACATTTACTGATCATATAATCAGCATGACAATATAACAGTATAACATTCTGACCACCTGACTAATACTGTGTTGGTCCCTTTATGCTGCTAATACTCCTCTGACCCAGTGGTTCATCAGAACCTCTGGGGATGTCCTGTGGATTCTGTGGATCCTGTGGGTTGCAGGGTGGGTCCTACCTAGACCAGGCTGATCCTGGACCATCCCACAGATGCTCAATCAGATCTGGATGTGGGGAGTGTGGAACCCAGGTGAACAGCTTAGCTCTGTCGTGTTCCTTGGACCACTCCTGAGTAGTATTAGTTTGTCCTGCTGAGGGTGGCAGCTGGCATCAAGGACTGCTGTTGCCATGGAGACTAGGGGGTTGTTTGTCCTGCAGTGTTTTAGGTGGTGATTCATGTCAAACATCCACATGAATGTCAAGGTTTCCCAGCAGAATGTTACATTAGAACAAGATGATGGATGCTGTTCTCTTCAGCTGTCAGTGGTCAGAATGTTGTGGCTGATCAGTGGATCTGTCTGCCTTTACTCTGACATCCAGAGTTATACAAAAGTGTAGTATGTGTGCAGTGCAGAAGAGATTTACTTTATTGTATGCAGTTTTTTTTTTTAGGGAGAGCATTTTTTTTATCCACCTGAATGAAGACCTAATCTTTCCCT